>NC_051154.1:300434997-300700264 GCF_013339745.2 Dermacentor silvarum
GCTGTGACTGAATTACAAGTTGACACTGTAAATGTCATGAGTTGGTACATTAATAGCTTAATTTCTATCAATCAAAATAAAACTAAACTTGTATGTTTCCATAATCCCCTAAAACGTGTTTCTGGCATCACTCCCTTGTTTCTTCGTTCTCCTCAGTGTAATAATTGTGCCTGCTCTCCTATTCCATACCTCTCAAGTGTCAAATATCTGGGTGTTCATTTTGATTCAAGTATGTCTTGGGATAGTCATTTGGCTAACGTTTGTGACCGGCTGCGAAAAATAGCATGTATACTATACTCTATCAAAGCATTATGCCCTGTTTATATAAGGAAAATGATAGCTCACATTAGCATACAGTGTGCTGCGCTATGGAATTTGTTCTTTTTACTTTTGTTCAGTGTTTTGGCGCACAAGAGTTGGTTGCTTACTAAAATCTATAATTCGTGCCGTAATGTATGGTGTTCAAATTCCCAACAACTCTAATCTCTTTTTGTCATCACGCATGCCTTCCTTCAGATTGTTATTTAAAGAAAGCGTCATTCTTATGTATCTATGGAATAATGAATTCTGCCTCCCATACGTCCCTGTGCGTACACTGCGCCCACGTGGCCATTTCATTTTGCCTAGAGTGCGCACTAGGTACGGTGAACGTGTTCGTGCTTTTTATGTGCCAAGTGCTCTAAATGACCTCCCAACCAATGTTTTCTCGTTAGGCAGTCGGAAAGACGTAAAGTCTGTTATATTTGATTTGTATGCTTAATTTCTTTTTCCTTCCTACCTGTTTTTTTTTTTTTTTTTGCTTTTTCCCTGTTTTTTTTTTTTCACTTCAGAAATGAACAGATACGAATTGACAGTGGCGCATGCTCCGTTTTGTGCCCTGCTGCCGGACACTGCCCCACAAGCCATTGTCGGCTTGGGCAGGCCCGTATTTTGTACCCTGTAAATGCACGAATAAAGATCATTATTATTATTAATCCTATATGGACCTGTACAGTTCTAAGAGCAGCCAAACTACTTTCATTCGAAGTAGTGATGAACAGGATACAGACGCTCCTTCTGTAACTAGCGATGAAGTTAGACGGGCCTTGAAAGACATGATCAGGGGAAAAGGTGCTGGAAAGGATGGAATAACAGTCAATTTATTCAAGGATGGAGGAGATATCATACTTGAAAAGCTTGCGGCCCTTTTTACGCAAAGCCTCACGACTTCAAGTGTACCAGAAAGCTCGAAGAACTCCAACATTATACTCATCCATAAGAAGGGAGACGTTAAAGAATGAAGAATTATAGACCCATTAGCTTGCTCTCAGTATTGTATAAAATATTCACCAAGGTAATTTCAAATACAATCAGGGCAACCCTTTACTTCAGTCAACCAAGAAAACAGGCTGGCTTCAGTAAGGGATTTTCTACGATGGATCATATCCATGCCATCAACTAGGTAATAGAGAAATCTGCGGAATACAATCAACCTCTCTATGTGGCTTTCATAGATTATGATAAAGCATTTGATTCAGAAGAGATACCAGCAGTCATAGAGGCATTACGTAATCACGGAGTACAGGATGCATACGTGAATATATTGGCAAATATCTACAAGGATTCCACAAAAAATCTTGGTTCTCCACAAGAAAAAGTAGAAAGTTACCTATCAAGAAAGGGGTCAGGCAAAGAGACACAATGTCTGCAATGCTTTTCACTGCATGCTTAGATGTATTCAAGCTCTTGGACTGGGAAGGCTTTGGAGAGAGGATCAACGGCGAATATCTCAGCAGCCTTCGGTTTGCAGATGACATTGCCCTCTTCTGCAACGCTGGGGACGAACTACACCATATGATTCAAGACCTTAACCGACAAAGTGTAAGAGTGTGGTTGGAAATTATATGCAGAAGACAACGATAATGTTCAATAGTCTGGCAAGGGAGCAAGAATTCAGGATAGCCAGTCAGCCTCTAGAGTCTGTAAAGGAGTACGTTTCTCTAGGTCAATTACCCACAGGGGACCCTGATCATGAGAAACAAATTTATAGAAGTATAAATTGGGCTGGAGTGCATACGGCAGGCATTACCAAATCCTGAATATGAGATTACCACTATCGTTGAAAGGAAAAGTGTACAATCATTGCATTCTACCGGTGCTAACATATGGGGCAGAAACTTGGAGGTTAACAAAGAAGCTCGTGAACAAGTTAAGGACCGCACAAAGAGCGATGGAATGAAAAAAATGTTAGGCCTAACGTTATGAGACAGGAAGAGAGCGGTGTGGACCAGAGAACAAACAGTGATAGCCGATATTCTAGTTGACATTAAGCGGAAAAAAGTGGAGCTGGGCAGGCCATGTATTGAGAAGGATGGACAACCCGTAGACCACTAGAGTTACAGGATGGATACCAAGAGAAGGGAAACACAGTCGAGGATGGCAGAAAAACTAGCTGGGGTGATGAACTTAGGAAATTCGCAGGCGCAAGTTGGAATCAGCTAGCGCAAGACGGGTAATTGGAGATCGCAGGGAGAGAGAGGCCTTCGTCCTGCAGTGGACATGAATATAGGCTGATGATGATGATGATGACCACACCGGTGAGGTCATGTTTGGCGAACGGTGTGAGAAAGTTTCAGTGAACGCCGATTGACGCTGCCTAGAAGAAGTTCTTGCTTAATAAAAAAGTGCGCTTATTTAGGCGGCAATTCTGCTGCGCCGTGCCAACAGCTTCTCCCTGTTTTCTTTCTCCCTTTTCTATGTCTTCTGATAATAATGACTGAGAACTGATACGACGGGGAACTTGCCGATGACATCGGTTGTGGTAGGAGAATAGAAACCGCTGTGATCGGCTATGCTGTGGTGGCAGCTTTTTCAGAGAAACAAGTTCGGACTTTCTCGCTGCCCGAGAATACCATATATATGCAACACGTAACCGGCACCTGGCCCATCTCTACAATACAAAAAAGGGGCGGGGGGGGGGGGGGCAGGAGTTTGTTTTTCTTTTTTTTTTTACACAGAGGACCAACATTAGCCTTGAGAAGGAGGTCGCGTAGAGAATGTGAAGAAAACGAAATAACTAGGCCAAATAGCTTTTCAGATCGCAAGCACCCTGAAAGAGCCGCAAGAAAACTTAGTACACTGTTTTACATCAGAAATACATCATTCTGTCAGAATTATTACGAATCATGCAATCCGTAGCACTGTGTATTTTCGTATTTTGCCGCCGAAGAATACTGCCATTTCATTTTCTTCATCCGCAAGCTTAAGGGCGAGATGTTCCATAAAAAGCGGATTTTAATGAAGGGAGCGGAAAGCACTGCTGAACCCCGGAAACAAAATATTTGGGTTAGAAATGCAAACAATTAAATATTCTTTAAGCTATAATAGCCATTCCGTGGCCAATAGCTCCAGGCGTAGCCAATCTCTTTATTCTTGATTTTGATGTGACCAATTCGAAGACGACGAAGACGAAGCGAACGTTCTGAGCCGAGATAGGCAGCAACGACGACTGCGTTTTGTCCCTGCCCGATTCATGGACAAATTCCCCTTTGTGGATTGCGGCATTTCCCTAAGGAAGAAGAACAAGACTGCATTATGCCGGGAAACGGTGCCGTCTCTGACTTCATTCCTCTGCCAGCGCTTGACAACGGCCACCGCCGTTTAAGTAGTCAGCTTGGTCAGCATTGGCTACCACAGCGCCAGAGAAGCAGTATGGATCCAAGACGTTTTATTCCTGCCTTGGCAGACGGACCACTGGTGCCAGCAGCCATTCGCCTTCGCCAGCGTGGACGCTGCCACTCAGAGCCGATCGCCGTTCAGCAGAACGCCAACGGTACTCTCATCATCTGCATGGTGTGTGTCTTGCCGGAAGGCTGCGTGCGGATGGCGGGACTGACATCGTCACCCGAATTGACGGCGCCTACGATGCGAGCGAGTACTGCGGCGTCGTCGTCATCAACGAGTGAGCTGAGTGGCGTCGCATGTGAGAGCTGCCGATGACTGCGGCGGTCGGCAGTTAATGCTCTCCATCACACCGACGGGCCACTTGTCCAAGCAACTGAAGGACAGCCTCGCTCGCACCGTGGCCCAGGCGTCGGGACCGTCGTGACTGTGTACGCCTGCTGAAGATGCAACGTTGCGGGGCCTCGCGTGTGCTGTTCTCCTATTCGAGCAAAATTGGGGTGTTGGTGTTGCCGGTGGCAGTACCCAACACCCCAAACATACTGCGATACTGCGTGTTATTTAACTTTTTGCTATTGAATGTTTATTTCGATTGAATGTCCGCAAATTGTATTTATTTCGGACACATAAAAAGTGTTATTCGATGCCAACAATGTGTTTTTATCTGGGATCAGTTTTGGGCGTTTTACCTGCGTTTTCACCAGCCTTCAGGTCACCGTATGAAGATGTATTTGTGTGTGTGTGTGTGGGGGGGGGGGGGGAGGGGGTGGAAGGGGTTCTTTCTGCCTTTTACTTACCACGTCTGAGGGCTGAAAAAGATCAGCCTACCTCATGTTGCCCTCAGTTTACCCTGGATGGGCTTTGCTTCGCGTGCGGGGCCCCCACCTCCTGCATTGTATACCTGAATTCACAAAAGAATTCTCCACGATTGCCATTATCGTAGCCGCTGTCTTGCAGTAATGGCGATGCAATGCGGGGCCAGGGATTAGACGCTGGTAAATGGGGTACTTTGATATTACAATGTTTAGCTTTAGGAGTAATTGATCACATGTTTCTCAGTGTTTATAAATATTTCGGAAATTCACGTGGTACGTCCGCCAAAATAAGAAACAAAGAAATAGACAAATGCCGGAATACGGTAGGGGCCACTGAAATCAAGAGACAAACAAAATAGACCAGCTCTAATACATAAAGCTTATCTGTATTCAATGAACATGCTCGAATCTACCTGGACCGAAGCTTCAATAAAGTGGGTAAATAAATCCCACAGAACCAAGGGTGGACCCCACGGAAGCTCAGTGGCTTTGGCGTTTGCGCTGCTAAGCTGGAGTTCGTGAGTGTCGATCCCGGCCGCGGTGGCCTCATTGAGGTGCGCCACATACGCAGGCAATTTTGAAACAAATCAACATGGTTTCTGCAAAAGTTTTTTGTGAGGCACAACATAAAAAAATTACAAAACTTCTTGCTGCTGAAACAAAGGATTCGAAAGTGGCTGCATATTTCAGAGTTTCCGAAGTGCGTTCGACTTGGTTTCCAATCGGCTTCTCGGCTTCAAGCTTCACAAGCAACGTCGACCCAGATGTCACCGCGTCTACAATTTTTTTTTTCATAGCAGACGTATCTTTGGAACTGCAAACGGCTTCGAATCGCTTTTCAGTTTGGTTGTTTTAAGAGTTGGCTAAGGTTCTATTTTATATCTCATTTGATTTTCCGCATTGACATCAACGACTTCATAACGCCCATGTTTTTACACTTGGTTTACACTCAGCCTTTGTAAGGATGATAGCTTCTTGTGTTGCGCCCTAATAATCATGTATGCAAGTCCCTTCATTGATTAGAGGGTAGTTTACTTAATTGTTGTATCAATAAGTACAATTCATAGAGTGTGTTTCACCTAACTTGGGCCAAACTTTTAAAAATATGCAAATGCTACGTAGCGGGACAGCTTTTAAAAAGTAGGACACCTCATTTTGAATTTGGCAAGTTGGCTTTCCGTGAAAAGGATGCTTTTTGCGCATGGGACCAGATTTGGCGACTAGGAGCGCAAGCGGTGCGTTCAATCGAATGCGCAACTCTGCTCCCCGAGGGTAACTCTATCCTCGTTATACCAGGAACGCCACCTATGGAAGATTTACTCAACCGCTCACCGACATCCATTCCTCGCGGGAAGTTCGAGCGCTGTCCCAAATGTGGCATACAGCGCACTTCAGATGTTATTCGTGGGCGTGCGGGTCGAGATACCCCAAATTCAGCAAAGATGAGTGGGACTCGCTTCTGCATAGCCCCGCTCTAGACAAGAACATCCTGGCTGTCCGGCGTGCCCACGACAGGGCCGGTGGGCTAGACCTGCCGGTCCCGACGTGGGACTAGCCGGGTGCGCGACGAGTTCGCGCCCTCGCCGGACCTATAATAAAAATTATTTCACTCACTCATGCTATTCATAGGTTATATATACAACATCTTACGCGGCCCCAAAGGGCAAATATGCCTGTGTTATCTGGACGACATCATTATCTTTTCACCGGACTTTCCTTCTCACTTACTTCGACTTGAACGCGTCCTCAAATGCGTCACCGATGCTGGTCTCCAGCTTAACTTGAAGAAGTGTCGCTTCGCTGCCCAGCAGCTGGTCATCCTCGGCCATGTCGTGTCGAAAGAAGGTGTACTCCCTGATCCGGCGAAACTACAAGCTGTTGCCCAATTTCCACGACCAAAGACCTTGAAAGACCTGCGCAGCTTCATTGGGTTAGCGTCATACTTCCGCCGTTTCATCCGCAATTTCGCCACCATAATACCATCTTTAACGCAGATTCTTGGTAGTGACCACAACCTTTCGACCTGGTCACCGGATTGCGATGCCGCATTCACGAAGCTGCGTCGTCTCTCGACGTATCCCCCAATCCTGCTCCATTTAGACCCAAGCGCTCCAACAGAAATCCACACGGATGCCAGTGGCGTCGGCCTTGGTGCCGTTCTCGCTGAGAGAAAGGCTGGCTTCAATGAGTACGTCGTCGCCTTCGTCAGTCGTGCACTCACTAAACCTGAATAAAACTATTCTGTAACTGAAAAAGAGAGCCTCGCTATAATTTGGGCCCTAAACAAGTTCCGCCCGTATCTGTATGGCCGCCCATTTGACGTGATTACTGATCACCATTCGCTGTGCTGGCTGTCGTCCTTAAAAGAACCATCCGGTTGTCTTGCTCGATGGTGCTTCGACTGCAGGAGCACGATATTCGAGTGCTGTACCGTTCTGGCCGAAAACACTCGGATGCGGATGCCCTGTCTCGTTCGCCACTAACAGACGAGGTTACCCCCCCGAATGCCCCATTGTCCGAGTCTTCCCTTGCTGCCACGGATATCTTTCTGGAGCAGAAGAAAGACCCTTGGATTTTATCAATGCTCAGTTTCTTGCCCACCCCATCGACAACCACTACCAATCGCGCCTTACGTCGCCAAGCACATCACTTCTCCATTCGTGACGGGCTCTTGTACCGTCGTAACTACCTCCTGGACGGCCGCAAATGGTTGCTTGTCATCCCTCGGCATCTAAGTTCGGATATTTGTTCATCGTTCCACGACGATCCCCAGTGCGCACATGCAGATGTACTAAAGACATACGCGCGTCTACGCCTTCGTTACTACTGGCGAGTGATGTATCGATTCATCTGTCATTATGTCCGCTCCTGTCTCGTTTGCCAACGCCGCAAAGATCCCCCTCGTCGTTCAACCGCTCCATTGCAGCCTTTGCCTTGCCCAGCAAGTGCTTTTGATCGAGTAGGTATCGACATTTATGGACCTCTGCCTACCACATCAGACGGCAACCGCTGGGTAATCATGGCCATCGACGATCTTACGCGCCATTCGGAAACTTCCCCTTTGTCCAGCGCTTCTGCACGTGACGTCGCCTGATTTCTCCTGCGCCACATCATCATTCGCCACGGAGCTCCCAGGGAATTACTCACTGACAGAGGCCGCGTCTTCCTCTCCGACGTCATCGAGGCTCTTCTCAAAGAATGCCGCACCATTCATCGCACTACTACCGCATATCATCCGCAGACAAATGGCATGACCGAGCAATTTAATCGAACTCTTGGTGACATGCTGGCCATGTACGTTGCATCGGACGAAACCAAATGGGACCATGTTCTACCATTTATGACCTACGCTTATAATACCGCCACGCAGACGACCACGGGATTTTCGCCCTTCTTTCTCCTGTACGGACGCGAACCTTTTTGCACAATGGACACTATCCTTCCGTATCGCCCTGACAACACTGAAACCACTACCTTGTCTGAAGCTGCAGCACACGCAGAAGAATGTCGCAAGCTATCACGTATATTTACGTCCGAAGACCAGCAACGCCAGAAGCACCATCGAGAAACTTCCCATGCTCCTGCATCCTATGCTCCTGGCTCGTTAGTGTGGCTTTGGGTTCCAGCCCCTACCCCTGGACTGTCACCGAAACTCGCGTCGAAGTACCAGGGCCCATACCGCGTGATCAGCCAAACGTCTCCAGTCAACTATATCATCGAACCGCTCGAGCTATCTTTGGATCATCGCCGTCGAGGACGCGACATTGTGCATGTCCAGCGTCTCAAGCCGTACTATGATACGACTGTGTTGTGCTACCCCTAGGTCGCCGGGACGGCTTCCTTTTCCGCGGGGGAGATAACTGTACTCTGAAATAAGGAGCAGTGGGGATGTGGCTATGGGAGCGAGAACGACGACGAGAGATAAACCTTGTTTCAGTGCTTGAAGAGTTCTATATGATCGCATGATGGATCAGATATCTAAAAATTCGTTACTGAGCGCAAGTCAAATAGGTTTCCGACACGGTCTCTCCATTTGGTGCGCGCATGTAGACTTCGAAAGCCGTATTCAACTTGCTCGGAATAGAAAAGAATTGAGTGCTTTAGTGACTCTTGACGTGGCGAAAGCTTATGACAGTGTCGAGTACCCACTACTACTGGACAGATTACAGTCCTACAATTTTCCGAAATATATAACGACATGAATTTTTACATTTCTAAGAAACAGAAAATTTTATTGTTTTCAAAACGGATTTTCTTCAACAAAGTTCGATCAGACAAGAGGGGTGCCCCAGGGGACTCTTCTGTCTCCTGTACTATTTAACCTTTTGATTAGTTCAATTCCACTGCGCCGGGAAGTTCATCTTTATGTCTATGCAGACGACATCGCATTTTTTGCGACAGCAAGAGACATAAATTCCCTCTACATGTCCTTGCAAACGTACCTATGTATTCTAGAGAAGTGGTTTCACACCCTTCACTTGTCACTAAATGTAAACAAAAGTGCAGTCCTTGTCTTTCCGCTTTCCGGACCGATACATTTATCATTAGTATATGATCAGAGAACCATCCCACAGGCAGAGTCGCTTAAGTACCTGGGTATAACATATGATGAAAAACTTAACTGGCGTTCTCACATAGAAAATGTTGCAACGAAAGGGACCCGAGCTGTAGGTTTATTACGTAGAATCAGTAACCGGCGTTCTAGTATGCGAAGTGACACATTAATTATGATTTACCGTATGTATGTACGACCGATTCTAGAATTTGGCTGTGTTTTGTTTTCCGGAAGTGCAAAATATAAAATAAGACCACTTCTTCTTTTAGAAAGAGAAGCTCTTCGATTATGTTTAGGTCTGCCTAAATTCGTTGCTAATAACGTGTTATACCAGGAAGCACGATTACCTTCTCTTCACACGAGATTCCGCATGCTTACGGTTCAAACGTACTTAAGGACTTATGAATATCCTCTTAGACGTACAGAATATATATTTATTAGTGAACCAAATTTATTTTTTGATAACACGTGGCCCTGGTTACATACCCCGCAGGTTGTATTTGTGCAGGCACAATTAGCTCCTTTAAATGTTCGCATTAGGGAAATCATTCCGTTTGATAGGTCCACATTGTCCCTTAAAGCAGAATTTGCGGACATTTTCCCCAATAACGCAAAACTACTGCCACCAACATATTTGAATGCCCTTTTGCAAGACTATTTGGACCATTTCCCAATAGATGTAATAGCGACTGATGCTTCCTCGTGTGAAGAGAAGGCAGGCGTGGGAATTTACTCACCATCCCTCGATTGGTCTTTTTCACTTCGCCTGCCAGATTACACATCAGTTTTTCAGGCCGAACTTCTGGCAATAGTTCTTGCATTGCGAAAGTTACCGCTAAATGTCACAAAAGTTGTTATCGTGACAGATTCCCTTTCTGTATGCAGCGCGCTTAATGCGTCTACAAATTCAACAGCTTTGAACACGTTTTACACATTAGCTCCACCCCACTTAAGGTTAGTTCATTTAGTATGGGTACCAGGCCACCGAGACATCGAACTTAATGAAATAGCTGATTCTTTAGCACGAGCTTCTTTAAAAGGTCCAGCAATATCTGTGCTGCCGGCAACTGCGCATATCACTGCAGCCAGATATAGACAGTTTTCTTTGAGCGAAGACAAGAAAAGCCTCGCGTTAGCAAATTCTACAGATTTTATACATCTAAATTATTCTTGGAACCGACAGTGGTGTCCTAACCGGCAATTCGAAGTAACATTTACAATGCTGCGTTGCCGTATTCCACAACTAAATTTTTACTTGCACAGATGTGGTCTGGCGGCATCCCCAATATGCTACCTCTGCAATGAACCAGAATCCATCGATCACTTTTTATTATCGTGTCGGCGCTTTTCTAATCATCGACAACGATGTTTGGAAATCCCACTTCGCAATCTAGGACTGCCTTTAAGCAGTCCAGTTATACTGTCACTTGGAGCCACGGTGTTAGGATATGGCCACGGGAATGTTTGCCGAGCAATTTATAATTTTCTTTTTGACACAAATAGATTGCCTTAATAATATTTTCCCATCTTTCCATGATTGATTTATTTATTCTTCAATAAATTATAGATTTAGCAAATACAAAAAGTAATGTTACAAAATCACAATTATATTAGTGTTGATATTGATATTCAAAATTTACGTCTGTCCTTTACTGTATTTAATTAATTATTAAATTCATATTAATACTCCTATCTAGGTAAGGCTGACTAACTTGGTATAGACTACTTAATTCTTTTATTATCGGTTCGTTTCACATCTTCAATTATTTATTTTTGTTCGTTTAATTTTTATTCCTTATTTATTTCTAAACTAATTTATTTTAAATTTCTATCATAATACCACCCGGTTCGTGGCCTATCCCCCACAGTGGGTTGTGCCATTGATTGAGGCATCATCATCATCATCATCGATCAACTGTGCTGCCTCTCGCTGCTTTATCATTCTAGTCGCGAACGCTGACTTCCCCAAGTGCTTCGTGACAATATATATATATATATATATATATACAAGGTGCGGTATACAATTCGTGCGGCGTGATAGCTGGGACACCTTGTATATATACAGGATGTCCTGCAGACCTGCAGATATCACGCAGCACGATTTAAAAAAACAAGTGGAACGGCGTTACGCGAAGCAAACCTCGTGCGTATTGTTTCCCGTACAGTGGAGTAGCCGCCAGTATTTTTCTTCGTTACTTAGATTTAATTAGCTAATTGTAATGAATTATCTAACTCGATAAGTACTGTCCTAATTATCAAAGTGTCAATGAGGGAATTGTCGAGCAACATGAAAAACCCCGCCAGAGCTTTCTGTTGCTCAATACGTGCTGCATAAAAGTGTTTTTCCGAGTATGAAAGAAGCCCGCGAATACACGCCAAGTGCCTCGAGAGGCCAGTCGCGCGGCAAGTGTATTCTCGGGCGTCTTTAACACTCGGAAAAACACATTTATGTAGCACGTATTGAACAACAGAAAGCTGTATCGGGAGTTTTTCTTGTTGCTCTACAATTTTCTCGTTGAACATTTGATTATTAGGACAGTACTTCTCGAGTTAGATAAATAATTACAATTAAATAATTAGATCTCAGTAACTAAAAAATTACTGGCGGCTACTACACTGTACTAGAAACAATACGCACTAGGTTCGGTTCGCGTAACGCCGTTCCTCTTTATTATATCGCGCTACGTCATAGCTGGGACACCCTGTATATATATATATATATATATATATATATATATATATATATATATATATATATCATCGAAAGATGCTCAAGAGACGAGCCACCTCGAGAAATACGATGAAGCGTGTCTCCTCAGTAAGAAAAAGGGTGCCTGAGGAACCTTTAAACAAACTTGGCCTCAGCATCAACGCCCCCGTCTTGTTTTCGTTTGGAGCTTCCACATTGTGGTACAGCCACCAGAATACTTGCACTGCACTGCAAAACTTCATCATTAATTCGAATCTACTGCCTTCCTAACATAGACAATTATAATAGTTAATTAGAACACCGAGCAGAATTCATCTACCTCTTTTCTTTCTTTCTTTCTTTTTCAAATTTTTTTATCCATTTTCTCCAACCCGCCCAATTCTTGGCCGATCCCCCATGGTGGATATGTGCCATTTGTACAGAGGCACGAGCGAGTGTCGGCCTGGCTGTCTGGCTCCAGTGTAAATAGCCTCTTTCGTCTTTGTCTTTCCACACGTAACAATATATATATATATATATATATATATGGCGTCTAATGAAGGCCGGACCCCTGCCGAAACGTCAATAAATCGCTTCATAAGCGCGTCTGCTTCACTGTATACATACTATAATTATATATATATATATATATATATATATATATATATATATATATATATATATATATACAGAATAATACCTGAGGTGCGCTCTACGCCACATTTGGGGCAGCGCTCAAACTTCCCGCGGAGAATGGATGTTGGTAAGCGGTTGAGTAAATCTTTCATAGGTGGCGTTCCAGGTATAACGAGGAAACGAACAAAATTCGAAAGCGGGCGTTCTGCGACAATTCAAAATGAGGTGTCCCACTTTTTAAAAGCTTTCATTCAGTTGTGCTATATGATAAGGGGTTAGAAAGTCTATATTCAAACGATATTTTGTAAGTAGGCTGCTTGCGCCATATGATTGTCGTTCATATTGGGTTTTTTTTTTTTCTTTCTTTCTGAGAATGGCAAAGTAACAATGGTAACATGACGACGCAACCATATTGTCCACTTTCTTCAGTCATGAAGCTTCAGAGATACAACAAGGAATGCGTGCACACACAAAAAAAAGAAAGAGAAGAAAGAAAGAAAGAAAGAAAGAAAGAAAAAACGAAGCCTTCCGTCGTAATAAGATATCAGACTCCATCAATGCGCCTACAGCGATTTGATACTTGAGTATATACTTTTAATGATTAGCTAATTAAGTTTTAATGATGGAATTACTGACTACTATATAACTACATTGTTTTGAGCATGTCTGTACATATGAATTTCTCTTTGGCGGGTGCTATCCTCAGCGTTTATGAGAAATGCCAAGAAATATTTTAAAATAAATTTTTATGGCTATTTACTTTCCGAACCAAAATAGGTGACTGCAGAAGTTGAGTCCGGTGAGTGCTAGAGGAGCCGTTTCCACATTCACAAAGAGGTGCTGAAGTCGCACATGGTGCAACCAGCCTGCGCAACTAGCACGGTCACAGCGTTCCTAGTTCGTTTCGAAATCGCCAGAAGGCCTGACGCTTCCTCTGTCAGTGCAGCCAAACTGGTTCCGTTCATCTCTTCGCCGTCGATGCAGCGTTTCCGCACGACGGATCCATGCCGACTTGCCGTGGAACAGCGCTGAACGAGGTGCCGCCCTGCGACGTAGAAAATCCAAGGTTTGTCTAGCCCCGACGCGACCTGGGATGATTGCCGATGGTGCGTTTCTTAATCGACGAAGACAGCATTCGAGCGCTGTCGCGCGTTTGTGATTGTCAACGACCGTTTCAAACGTCTCAGCGCGGGCCACCGCGAGCGATGGAGAGGGGAAACAGTGAGAACTGTGCATGCATGTCGTGCCTGCACCTTTAGACATTTTGACGCGTTCGCGTGCATCACTGAGGGTCAATCAATTTATGGTGCGAGCTGCCATGAGCGAAGGATAGCGTATGCAGGCGTATGCTTCCTGAAGTTAAGCCAATCCAAGCCACTGACATGGCGAACCGACTGTGTTTTCCCGTAGCGACGGGTCCGCTTTGGTGGCTATACTGAGTCTCAAAGTCAACTTGCAGCTCAGAGAAAGAGCTACGCAACGCGTCAGCAAATGGCAGGAGCCAAAGTTCAGATTGGGCGAGTCCGCGAGGTATCAATGCACACGGCTGAGCCGTTTCCTCCGACGGGATCGGAGCATGCGACGCCGTAAACAAGTGGTGCGCCGGATCGTCCGCAATAGTGTTTGTCACGACGGACGTGTGTATACCAATGGTTAGCGCATATGTGGCGGCCGTCACCGACATTTTAAGCCTGATAATGCTGGCGGAGTACATGTTTCCACGGAAAAATCAAGCAGATACCATGCATTGTGGGAATCGACGTAAGCGAACGTTTCGCTCCATTTCCAGAATGAGACCACGCTGAAGCTTGTGTTCCGCTAAGCGAACCGCTCACCACAGAGTCCGACCGTGCACCGCGACCACCCAATCCGACCAACCACCATGACCAGGGGGGGGGGGGGGGGGGGGGCACTTGCTCCCCCCTGTGAAAATTGGGAAGAAAAAGTACGTGATGCCCCCCTCCCCACACATTTGAAAGCGGACATACTGTCGGCCTGCGCACTGGCAAGTCCAACAAACCAACAGGTGAGACCAGATTTTTCTTCGAATAGCAGCCATGGTAAGTACAGCTTTATTTATTACGTACCATCTGCTTCGGCAGTGAGGACTGTCTTTTGTGCCTCTCCGCGGCATGCTAGCAGACCACGTTTATAGAAAAAAAATTCGTTGGCCCTTCCACTCCGTGAATATGGTTACCGAGCCAAGCTGAAACGGGCGGTCCCGGTGTTTATCACTGGGTTAATCCCGAGGGTTCATAAAAGTATTTCTTAATTATGAGGTTACACACACGTTCGGCTGCGACGGCTGCGACGGCTGCGACGTCACTGACGGTATGCCCGCAGTCCGCCGTAGTCGCTTTCGTTCGGTGTCTCGAGTTAGCTCCGCCCCGTGGTTAGCAGCATTCGCCCGCCATTGCCGCGAGCGATCCTTCGAAATTAAATTGCTTCAAAATTAAATCTGTCCGTTACGGTAAGACAATGAATGGCTCATAACCCCGTAAACGCGGACTTCCCATTACGACGACAGAAGAGAAGTGAAATTCTACGCTGGAATGATGAGCGGCAACGCAGCCAGCTGTGGAAGAAGACGACGACGAACGCGGGAGCAGTGGCACCAGCGCGTGCCGAGCACGAGCGCAACCCAAACTGAGCCAACGAGCCAGCTGCGGAAGAAGATGACGACGCTCGAGCCAAAATTGATGATGATAGTTTTCTGTACAAAGGCGATTTCGCCTAGCCATTTCCAATTTCACCTAGACATAAAGCTTCCCTTTAAAAGTTAGTTGCCAAACTAAGCGATGTGACGCGCTGCTGCCACCGTCAGCGACGTTTGTGGCGCTGCGCTGTCTGCATGCTCCACTCGCTTGTCATCATCATCAGCCTATATTTATGTCCACTTCAAGACGAAGGCCTCTCCCTGCGATCTCCAGTTACCCCTGTCTTGCGTTAAATGATTTTCATCATCAAACTAGGTGGGGGGATTGAACTTCATCCCCCCACCTAGTTTTCTGCCGTCCTCGACTGCGCTTCCCTTCTCTTGGTATCCATTCTGTAACTCTAGTGGTCTACCGGTTATCCATCCTACTCATTACATGGCCTGCCCAGCTCCACTTTTCCCGCTTAATGTCAACTGGAATATCGGCTATCACTGTTTGTTCTCTGATCCACACCGCTCTCTTCCTGTCTCATAACGTTAGGCCTAACCTTTTTCGTTCCATCGCTCTTTGTGCGGTCCTTAATTTGTTCTCGAGCTTCTTTGTTAACCTCCAAGTTTTTGCCCCATATGATAGCACCGGTAGAATGCAATGATTGTACACTTTTCTTTTCAATGACAGTGGTAAGCTCCCAGTCAGGATTTGGTAGTGCCTGCCGTATGCACTCCAGCCCAATTTTATTCTTCTGTAAATTTTTCTCATGAGCAGAGTCCCCTGTGAGTAATTGACCTAGATAAACGTACTTCTTTACACACTCTAGAGGCTGACCGGCGATCCTGAATTCTTGTTCCCTTGCCAGGCTATTGAACATTATATTTCTGTTCTGCATATTCATCTTCAACTCCACTATTACACTTTCTCGATTAAGGTCCTCAATCGTTTGTTGTAATTCGTCTCCATTGTTGCTGAATAGGAGAGTGTCATCTGCAAACCGAAGGTTGCTGAGATCTTCGACGTTGATCGTCACTCCTGAGCCTTCCCAGTCTAAGTGTTTGAATACTTCTAAGCATGCAGTGAATAGCATAGGAAAGATTGTGTCTCCTTGCCTGACCACTTTCTTGATAGGTAACTTTCTACTTTTCGTGTGGAGAACCAAGGTAGCTGTGGAATCCTTGTAGATATTTGCCAAGATATTCACGTATGCCTCCTGTACTCCTTGATTACGCAATGCCTCTATGGCTCCTAGTATCTCTAATGAATGAAATGCCTTTTCATAATCTATGAAAGCCATATAGACAGTTTCATTGTACTCCGCAGATTTGTTGATTACCTGGTTGATGACAAGGATATGATCCATCGTAGACTATCCCTTCCTGAAGCCAGCCTGTTCTCTTGGTTGGCTGAAGTCAAGTGTTGCCCTGATTCTATTGGAAATTATCTTGGTGAATATTTTATACAATACTGAAAGCAAGCGAATGGGTCTATACTTATTAAATTCGTTAACGTCTCCCTTCTTATGGATTAGTATAATGTTGGCGTTCTTCCAGCTCTCTGGTACATTTGTAGTCGTGAGGCCTTGCATATAAAGGGCCGCAAGTCAGGTGGTGTCAACTGTTGCCATATGCTGTTTCAGGCGGTCTCTGTAAAAAGTTGCCGCGCTATCCGTTCCCGACTGCGCTTTTGACGCGTATGCGTTGGTCATGCCAACATGTTGTGTGCCTGGATGGACGAGTAGTCACAGGACGTGCACATACCACGTCATTTTCGTGGGGTCCAAGCGCGACCCGGATCTTTGAGCTGCGTACGTTTGTGCTGCGTACGATCACGCAATTTCTTGTATCGACAGGAAACTGCCGCACAAATTACGCGTTTCTTACGCCCATTTTCACAATCGGCGACATTCCAAAGGCGTGGTCCCACATCACCGACGGCAAAAAGATGGAAATCAGCAGGGGAAAGTGGATCCTCGTGGAAAGATGCGTCGCGAGAATATTTATTTCCCAACTTGCCTGATTACCTTTCCAAGCCACCGGCAAGGAAGAGCTGCCTTGGTGGTGTGAGGGACTACTTCTAAATACATATTCAGCCATGAAGAATGCCGCTCAAATCTCGCCCCGCTTTCAACCCCTCAAACGAGTAGCAATCCCACGATCGAAAACATATCGTTGCCCACTCCGTTCTGACGCAGGGTTCTTCGGGGAGATAAAAACTGGCCGTTTTGTCGGAATTTGGTGGCTTTTCCTTTTTTTTTTTTTTTTTTGCTGAAGGAGAAAAAAGAGGGCGCTTTTTATTGAGCAATTGAGAAAAGAGCCAGGTCAGTAAGCAAGTATGAAATGCAGTACAAGGTCTCATCTGCTGCTAATAATTTTTTGTATGTCAGAGCTAGAAGTAATTATTGCGTGTATATAGTTTGTAAGAATTTAAATAAACTGCTATTTACGTATACGTCAATAAACACACGTGAGATTGATTGCAAGTTTGAAAAGTTACATCTGTTCGTTGCATGTGCACATTTAGTAATCCCTTTTTATGTGTAGGAGGCCTGAAAAAATAAATATATAAGCTCAGAACAAGAAATATTGTACTTACCTTTGCATTAAAATGAAATCAGCGATGCCTGCTGGATATGTGTAGTAATGTGTAGGAGTATTTTAATTAACTAATTTCTGTGCCTCACTGCATATATATGTGATATTCCTAGTGTCCGCAAAATTACACCGGTTTATTTGCTGGTGTAAAATTATACCCTGTGTTCAAAATTAAGTTTTACGGAATTTTTAAAAATCGCCTGTGGCAGGCAGTATAATTCTTATCGTTGAGCAGAGTTATTCGAAAAAGCGGACATTAGTAGCACGAGAAATCGAAACACATATTAAACTAATTAACAAAAATTGACTAATGAACTTCTTAGTGAATTACTTTACGACACATATTGCATTTTACGAATTGTAGCCGGTGAGTTTGCAAGTTGCAGGTGAGTTTGCAAATTAATTTCCAGGATGCCACCAGTTTCGAGATATTATTTCCCAAAATGTGGGACGAAATACATGGGTGTTCCAGTTACTTTCGTGCTTCAGTGTATAAAACAGCATTTTGGTAAAAAAATAAGTGAAACAACAGTGTATTTTTATGGCGAGTTTGATGGCGCATATCTCAAAACTGGTGTCATTCTGGAAATTCATTCCAAGTGGATACGCCTGACAGGCTTACCGGCTAAAATTCGTAAATTGCGATATGTATCGTAACGTAATTAAATAATAAGATAAGCAGTGAATTTTTACTAATTATTTGTATATGTTAGAGATGGGCAAAACGGCTTACTTCAGTGGGCGGCTCGGAACGGCTCAGCTCACTGAAATGAACCGGTTCATTTGAATGACTCACCGGTTCACTTAAACGTGTAACCTGTGTTATACATATAAAAATATGTTATGTTATATGTTATGTTACGTTATACATATTCTATAGTTAGATGGCTTTGAAAAAAAACGATATATGCATAATTTAATAGCCATGTTATTGGTATTTTCACTATGTTTAGAGAATATTTTTACATATATTAAAAGCGTGAATTTTTAGTTGTAATGAAACTTTCTTTTCTCATATTGGGGATAAAATGCTTATGATACTTTGACATTACTAAAGTATTATTGCACAACAAAAAGACATAGACGGGAGAGAAGAACACACACACCAAGCGCAATCTTTCAACTAAATTTATTGTGCCACTGAATCGGTTTATGTGTGTGAAGCAGTATAGACTGCGCATGCGCTTACATGAACTAAAAAGGATTGCGTATTCGTGTAACATAGTTACGAGTCAAGTGATGCCGCCTCCAAGAAACTTAGTTCTTTTTCTGTGAGAGCCAGTGAAGGGAAACTAACACAGTTATCACCCAGTTTTTCAATCATCTGCGCTTCAGTTATTTCCCGGATAAGCTGCGTCCTACCACGGGACACTATCGTGCACTCGTCCTCGATAGGTTTGCAGCCGTGATCGCGACAATGAATCGCCAAGAACCCACCGGTGCCATTTTTTACGTTATTTCGGTGTTCGCGGAGCCGATCATTGAGGCAACGCCCAGTTTGCCCGATGTATTGCTTCCCACATGAAAGCGGGAAATTGTACACCACGCGGTGAACCCACTCGACGAACTTTTTCGGTCATGCTTAGTGCACTTATCGCTCTTCAAAAGAGCGGCTCGCTCCTGAGCGCTCAGGAGCGAGCCGGATCTTTTGAGCCGCTCTTTTGAAGAGCGAGGGAGCCGTGGTTCAATAAGTGAACGGCGGTTCTTTCGTTCTTCAGCCGAAGGCGAGGGGGTGAAGGCGACTCTTGCGAGGAAGGGCGGGAGGGCAGTTGCTTTCTCGTACCGCTAATAGATGGCGCGGAAGTCGCACCCAGCAGAAGACCCGGCTCTGACGGAACGCATCGGCACGGCTCTCTGAACGCGAGAGAACCGGCTCCCTCTCTCCAAAAGAACCGCCGCTCATTTTTACTGAACCACGGCTCACTCGCTCTTTAAAAAGAGCAGCTCACAAGATCCGGCTCGCTCCTGAGCGACCCATCTCTAGTATACGTGTTTCGATTTCTCGTGCTACTAATGTCCGCCTCTTCGAATAACCCAGCTCAACGATGAGCATTATGCTACCTGCCACAGGTGATTTCTAAAAATTCCGTAAAACTTAAAAATGAACGCCCTGTATACTAGAAGAGTGCAAACAAGTAATCAGAGAATCCACGCGTTCTGAATCTGTAGAAATAAAGGTTATTGAAGATGTGATGACTTAGTAACTTCAACTCAGTAAGTTTGGCGAGTTGGTAGGTTACCATTTTTACGTATATGTGCCGCGCGACAAGGACAAGGAATGGACGACACAAGCGCTGTGCGTCGTCCCTTCCTTGTCCCTTGTCATTGTCGCTCTGCACATATACGTAAAAATAGTAACTTCAGCTGAGGTATAGAGGTGGCACATGACGCTATGAGAATAAGACGCACAGTTAGATCTGTAGCAGTTCCGCGCGGAAACTTCCCGTTAAAACCGATATGCTTTTGCCATTGGGTACCGTTATTTCTTGCACGTGGAATCGAAAGTCATCACTCTATTGACGCGGCCTTGCCGCAACAAGCTGCTAAATATCACTTATATTTATTATTACCTAGACATTATTCAGATTTAGGTGATGACGTTAGCTCAAAGAAAAAAATTTGTAACGTGAATGGGGCGGTAGGGGTTCGAGTGAAGTGTTTTAATTTATCGGACCCTAACGGTTCACTATATCTGTGATCGATAATTATATCTCTTGACTAACGGGTCACTGACACATTTTCAGCCTCTTGTTTTAAAGTAATAGTAATCCGCAAAATTCACACGCGCGCTCACACACACACGCACACACACGCATAAAATGCACGGGGTGTCCCAACTATATCATGCACCAAGATTTAAAAATATGCAAATGCCACGTAGCTAGAAAGAACCAAGGTAATGTTGCTTGCCGTCGCTTGGCGATGCTCGGATTATTTTTTGCATTCCACCTAATTACATAATTAGTCCTAATTAATTATTCGTTTTCTCAAATATTCTAATTAGATAAAAAATGTCGATGCGAAAATTGTAGAGCCACATGAAAAATTTGGAGGAAGCTTAAGCTTCGCCTTTAAGAGTGTTACGCGATAGCATTCAAGGATCTCTGGCTGCTTATCAGGCTTCCCGGCCAACTGCAGCTTTCTTTTAAATGCGAAGCATTTCTTGCCGGCGGCTCTGTCTATTGTCTCGCGTCCCACACCCCCACAGCGCATGCGTGTCCCCTCCCCCTCTCTCTCCTCTCCTACGCTCCCCCTTTCTCTCCTCTAAGAATCCGGAGGCGTATTTACAATTGCTAGTAGGTACAGCGTTTGACCGCAGGCGCCACGCTGCGCCGCTCGCGCGTACCATGTTTCTAGCCGCCGCCGTTGGAACGGAGGAGGCGTTGATGGAGAAAACGCTGGGCGGGTGGTGACTAGCCTGCTGTTGGGATCGGTGGTATTATAAACGCATCACTGTTTTGATGATCCAAATATAATCTCACTATCAGGGAGGGAGCAGTCTACCTGACTGGAGCAGTATTTGTTTATTTGGGGTGTTGCTACGCTGCGCTCCGCAACACCCCAACGACCGCCGCTTCGCGTCGGCACCCGGTACCACGGCTGCCGCCGTGGCACCGGGGATCAAACGACCACGCTGGCAAAAAAAAAAAGCGTGATATTAAGACAAAAAAATTGTAGCGCAAGCGGGATTTGAACCAGCGTACGCAGGATCGCAAAGCGAGCGCCGTAGCCCCTCAGCTATACAGCCACGCCTCGAAGGGTTGCATTCATGCAAACCATATGATTGCGTTCGAGCGCCCTCGGCGACAGAAACCACCTAGAAACGCGGTACGCGCGAGCGGCGCAGCGTGACGCCAGTGGTCAAACGCTGTACCTACTAGCAATTGTAGTGTTGCAATCCGGAGTGGCGCGCTCGACA
Source organism: Dermacentor silvarum (assembly GCF_013339745.2). Classification (NCBI taxonomy): domain Eukaryota; kingdom Metazoa; phylum Arthropoda; class Arachnida; order Ixodida; family Ixodidae; genus Dermacentor; species Dermacentor silvarum. The sequence continues at coordinate 300,456,514 of NC_051154.1, forward strand.
GGTGGTGTGACAGCTGCATACTCCGCTGGGGGCGCCACGGTATTTCCGCGGTATGAAACTCTCTCCAATGCAGCGCCGCGATGAGCGCTCAGGCCGCTGCCGCGAAACCATCTCAAGCTCAAGCTAACCATCTCCCCGCAGCTTCGCATCCATACATGGTTCCCTTTAGCGGGAGATAGCAGTAATTTTTTTTTCTTCAACTTAGCCTTCACGCGCGGCTGCCGAGGAGGCGAGTGCCATCATGATGGTGTATTTGCAAGGAACAAAGTGGGGCGCGCCGCTATATGAAAGGTAGAAATTTTGGAAAAGGGGTTTTTGTTTGAGCTTCGGCGTAAGAGAATTATGGTTTCTCGTATATTCCAATTACAATCCGGCGCTATCACGTCTCTAGGTTGTGGTTAAGTCGTACTTTACGATTTTTCTGATGAATGTTACTTTGAGAAATTCAATTTTGTTCTCTAATGCCATGCTCGGTCGGGGTGGTTCGGGATGATTACTTACGCCAACGACGCCGGTGAGCCCGCGATCTCGCCGACACCGACTTCGACGCCACATTTTCTGCGACACGGTGCCCTTAACGCTGTCGCGTTAAAAACTCTCGTAAGAGCTTTCTGTTTGTCCAGTGCGTGCTACATAAAAGTGTTTTTTCCGAGCGTCAAAGAAGCCCGCAAATACACGCAAAGTGCCTCGAGCGGCCAGTCGCCTGGCAATAGGTGACCCGTAAAATGAGCAATCGCAGAGAATTGTGGGGCGCGCCGTCTGCTAGCAGCTTCCGGTTCGACGGACGACGCGGCGGCATCGGCGGCATGCCCGGCGCACGTGTTTTCTACGCGGTTTCAGCTGTCAGTCGTGTGAAGCTTTCCATCTGCTTTGTTGACCAGCAATGCCGTACAATGCAGCTGCAATAGCAATGCAGCTGATTTCTAGGTTTCAGTTCATTCTGGGCGCGACAATGATGAGCCAAGAAAGGCAAGGATAGGCTTTTATTCATAAACGAACTCTGGTTTTCGTTTCGGCAGCCTTTGTTTGTTTCTACCAGGCTTAGCTCTACGACATTTGCCCCCGATTGGACGCACCATCACAGACATAGTGGAATATTACAGAAACGGGAGACAGAGCTTCCCCGAGCCACACCTCAAGTTAACGAGGAAGGAAGGAAGGAAGGAAGGAAGGAAGGAAGGAAGGAAGGAAGGGAGGAAGAAGGAAACGCAGGGAGGTTAACCAGTTCAGCACAACCGGTTTGCTACCCTACACATGGGAGCGGGATGAGGGGGAATGAAAGATGGGGAGGAGAGAGAGAGCACACAGCACAGCACACACATCGTCAGTCACAGTCCGTCACTCTTGCGTGGTACGTGACATCGCTGTCACAGCCGCTTGTCCAAGCCCGTTTCTTTTAAAAACCGAAGTAGTCCCTTCGTCGCCTTCAGCTGCGATGTCTTCTGTCGACGACATGTGAGAATCACTTCAACTGACATTGGTCTGTTGTCAAGGTGCGCTAGAACGGACGCCAGGGACTGTCTCTGAACATTATATTCAGGACAGTCGCATGGAATGTGTTCTAGCGTCTCCTCGCAAAGACAGGCATTGCAAACAGCGTTGTCGGCCATTCCAATCAGAAATGAATAAGATTTAGTGAATGCCACCCCTAGCCATAAGCGATAAAGCATAGTGGCCTCTCTTCGGCGGAGTCCAGTTGGCATACAGAGATGCATCAAAGAGGGGAGGTGGTATTGAGGATTGCTCAGGTTGGTCTGGCCGCTTGGTGTGCACCATAGAGAGAGCGTGATCTCCTGTGCAAGCACTCGAAGTCTGCTGGCTGCGTCGGACCATGAGAGTGGTATGGCCTCTTCCTGTGTGTCGTCAAGAGCTGCCCGAGCGGCAATATCGGTGTCTTCGTTCTCTATATATGACACCGCAATGACTTGGAAGCCACTGAAATGCCACGTGGTGTCCTTTCTCATGTGATGTATGGAGTACGTATCTAATATCGAAAACGAGCTGTTCGTATGGCCCGCAACGCAGAGCTGATTGCACAGATTGTAGGGCTGCCTTCGAGTCACTGAAGATTGACCATTGTCGAGGTGGTTCCCGATTGACGAAAGTGCAGCGCGAATAGCAGCTAGTTCCGCAGATGTCGATGTCGTTGGGTGGTCAGTCCTGAAGCTGATGGTAGTAGCTCTTGCTGGGACAACCACAGCACCGCACGAACACTGCAGGTTTGTGGAACCATCAGTGTAAATATGTACACTGTCCGCATACCTCTCGTGTAGAAGAAGCAGAGACAGTTGTTTCAGCACAGGTGACGATAGCTCAGATTTTTTCTTGATTCCTGGTACACTGAGATGTACTGGGGGGCTAATAAGACACCAAGGGGGCATCGATGGTTTAGATGCAGCGGTGAAGCCCGAGGGAAGTTTGTCGTTGTACTCGATGATAGTTTTAGAGAACGATGCTTGGCGCCTGTCTGAAGGTAGTGTTGCAAGGTGGTGATAGGGGGCACGTGTAAAATGCCTGATGTGCGTTCTCAGGGCTTCCACCGTAATGTGAGTTTGCATCGGATGGTCCCCAGCAATCGCAATAGTTGCCTCTGTTGACGTGCATCTGGGCAACCAAGGCAAACTCTGAGTGCTTGAGCTTGTTCTGCCTGCAGAACACGAATATTTGTCTTGCAAGTGTTGTTCAGTACACGTAGACTATATCTTAAAAAACCGAGAAAGAGGGCTCTGTAGAGTTTCAGCATTGCGTCTACTGACATCCCCCACGTCTTTCCTGTCAAGTATTTAAAAACTGGGAAATTGTTGTCAGGCGCCGTTTCATGTAGGCTACGTGCGGGCTCCAACACAGGTCTCGGTCAATGATTACGCCAAGAAACCTGTGGGTTCTGACATAGGAAATGGTCCGCCCATTGATTGAGATGACATAAGGCGTCATTGGTTTGCGAGTAAATGCCACTAGTGCGCATTTTTCTGGTGATATGCTGAGACCTTGTTTACACAAGTAGCTCGCTGTCAAAGTTGCTGCTCTTTGAAGCCGCGCACGTATCTGTGGACGTGTGACTGCCGAAGTCCAGACACAGATGTGTCGAAGATAACGAGGGAGCAGCAGACAACATATAGGCAGATCCAGACAGAGTCATTTTCCCACCCCCGATTACTAAACCGCATGTACCCGAGCCAGTACGGGCAAGAATGCCCCGTGTGTCACGAGCCAGGTACACTCCAACACATGATAGCAGAATGTGAATTTAGCCAACTACACCCACCACTCCTCACCAATCCTAACCCCAACATGATCCCCTACCCATCCAACCCCTTAGAGAGCGATGGAAGATCTTGCTGTCCAGCCCCGCCCTGGAAGACCAGCTTTGGCTCGTAACCAGGGGCCAGGCGGCGAGAACAGCATATGGATTCCCGTGAAGTGGGAACCACTTCCATCTGGCGCATGCGCTGAAAAGCTCATGAAATAAAGTTTTTCATTCATTCATTCATTCATTCATTCATTCATTCATTCATTCATTCATTCATTCATTCATTCACTGACTTTTCTGCCTGCGGTCAGTCAGAGAGATAAAAAAGCTATCTTTATCTGATAATTTATCAAGCGTATAGAAGCATTCTTCATCGTCTTTCTGGGATTTTACGTGCCAGAACTAGTTCTGATTATGAGGCACGCCGTAGTGGAGGGCTCCGGAATAATTTTGACCACCTTGGCTTCTTTAACGTGCACTACAACGCAAGCTCACGGGCGTTTTTGCATTTCGCCTCCATCGAAATGCGGCCGCCGCGGCCGGGATTCGGTCCCGCGATCTCGCGCTCAGCAGCGCATTGCCTTAGCTGACTGAGCCACCGCGGGGGGTATCTACAAGCATTACTTAAAAAATCGGGTGCGGAGGCGATGGCTATAGTAGCCTGGTAAATAATACCCTGTGATCGTCGCTGCAACCGATATCGTCAGTAACGGCGCAGCTAGCGTAATTAGACAATGAAGTGCTGAAAATGTTGGAAAACTGAGCGCTGTCAACGGCATTTATTGGACGAAACTCGAGGTTCATTTCAAGTGTTACATATAAGTTTTCGCTTGTTTGTCAACAAGCTGGGGAAATGGCCGTATCGCCGACGTATTGCGGCTGCACACACACACACACACACACACACACACACACACATATATATATATATATATATATATATATATATATACAAATGTGCGTGCGTTTTTCCGAGTGTGAAAGAAGCTCGCGAATATACGCAGAATTGCCGCGCGACTGGCCGCTCGAGGCACTTTGCGTGTATTCGCTGGCTTCTGTCATGTTCGGAAAAGCACTTTTATGTAGCACGTATTGAGCAATAGAAAGCTGTATCGGGAGTTTGTCATGTTGCTCTACAACTTTCTCATTGACACTTTGATAATTAGGACAGTACTTCTCGGGTTAGAAAATTAATTATAATTAATTAATTAAATCTCAGTAACGAAAAAAATACTGGCGGCTACTCCACTGTACTGGAAACAATACGCACTAGGTTTGCTTCGCGTAACGCCGTTCCTCTTTTTTAAAATCATGCTGCGCGATAGCTGGTACACCCTGTATATATATATATATATATATATATATATATATATATATATATCTGCGTTCACGGAACAAAGGTGGGCTAGCTGGTTACGTGTATTATGTATGTATCTCGCTGTGTCCCGTTTAAATTTGCGCCGTCAAACCTTGTTTCATAATACCTCTATATACAGGGTGTTTCAGCGAACACTTTCAAAATTTATTTAAGGTTGCCTGTGGCAGATAGCCCAATTTTAGTTAATGAGCTGGTCTACTCGAAGAGGTGGACATTATTTCCACAAGAAATTTAAATGCATAATCGACTAATTAACAAAAATTCACTCATTAAGTTTTCAACACGATGGCCCATATTGCAATTTACGAATTGTAGCCGTGAAGTTCGCAAGGCGGATCCACTTAGAATTAATTCGCAGCATGAAACCAGTTTTGAGATATTATTTCCCGAACTTTGCGGAGAAATGCATTGGCGTTCCAGTTAATTTTGTGCTTCAATGCAAAAAACGACGTTTTATTGAGAACCTAACTGGAACGCCTATGCATTTCTCTGCAAAGTTCGGGAATTAATATCTCGAAACTGGTGTCATCCCGAGAATTCGTTCCAAGTGGATCCACCTTGCGAACTCCACGGCTACAATTTGTAAATTGCAATATGGGCGATTAGGTAATTAGTTAAAACTTAATTAGTGAATTTCTGTTAATAATTCGATTATGCATTTCAATTTCTGGTGCAAGTAATCTCCGCCTCTTCGAATAGACCAGCTCATGAACTAGAATTGTGCTATCTCCCACAGGCAACCTTTAAGAATTTTCGAAAGTGTTCGCTGAAACACCCTGTATGTGCATGCGAGTACGGAAATAGCTAGTGTTGCTTGAGTCAATGTTAGAGAACGAAATATCTTGGGGAATCATTCCGTGTCGGCCCTTACACAGCTCACCGCCGCCTGATAAGTGGCACGTACTGTACAGTCTGTTTCACACTTAGGGGAAATCTCGGAGCGCATTGCATCGCGATGCGGCGAGCGCTGGAGTCGAGTGCCGGAAGCAGCTCGCGCAGGCGCAGACGGTCGAGGAGCGTTATCTTGATACCCCGTCGACTGCTACGGCGGCGCGCGCTGGCCGCATCGTCGGGAAGCGTGCTACTACCAAGGGCAGTTCATCGTTACTGCGGGCACTGAGCCGATAATGTTAAGTAAACGTTGCGCGCACATTTTTGTGTCTCCTTGTCGCTGCGTATTACGGTAGCACACGCAGTGAAGAAATCGGCGCGCACGCACTTAATATCTCGGCCTTTCGAAAGAACAAACAAAGCGTGCTGTCGAAAGAACTGTGTAGAAACCAATTTTTGCCAATGAAGGCTCAGAGGTTGGCGTCGCACAACATTTAGTTAACATTATCGGCTCGGTGCCCGCTGTATAACGATGAACTGCCCTTGACAGTAGCACGCTTCCCGACGATGCGGCCAGCGCGCGCCGCCGTAGCAGTCGACGCGGTTCAAGATAACGCTCCTCGACCGTCTGCGGCTGCGCGAGCTACTTCCGGCACCCGACTCCAGCGCTCGCCTCATCGCGATGCAATGCGCTCCGAGATTTCCCCCGAGTGTGAAACGTTCATTTTCTTTTTGTTCAGTGATGCTTCAGTTTTTAAAGTGGCAGCCATGCCTCTGATGCTTGTGCACAGCTGACTCGCAAGGAATGCTGCAAGGCATTAGTTACAGGAGTTTACCTTTAACGCTTGAATTTGAGCAGCGATGGCTGAACAGCCGACCATAGTTTTGCTAGGCGCCTGCAACCGGGTAATCTTCTACTGTGATAAAGCCGGACTGCAAGCGCATCAATAGGCTTCAACGGCGAAGCGGTGGTCGCGGCTGTGTTTCTTCGAACCGGAAACAGCGAGCAGAAGGCGCATCCCAGAATCCCTCGCTGTTTTGCGGGTCACCTATTCTTGAGACCGAGTGTTGGGGGTCACGTGATTTGCTGCGGTTGCAAAGGGCGAGACGAGAAGGCCGTGCCTTGATGCGCAGAGTCTTCGAGGGCGCGGGGTCAGTGTTGGAGGGCACAGGATCTGATGAGCTTCAGAGGCACGCCAGATTTAACAAACAGGAGGCGCGGCTGAGTGAAATGGCAAAAAGCACACAACAAGCACGCGACGTTCGCATTGGGACAAGCGCACGCGCGTTCGTCGCTGTCGGCACTCGTCGTCACGCCATTGTTGTGACCGCGAGCGGTCGCGGTCATTGATTGAAGTCTGCTCATGTGTGACTTTCAGCGGGTGACACCACGCGTGCTTTGTTAGTCATTGAATGATCATGGCTTTCATTACTGCGCAGAAAACTACGAGCCTCACGGCGTGTAATTTTAATTCTCATGCTTTGATATGTCTGCCAATTGTTCGTCCTTCGGATGAAGCTGCATATTTTTTTTTTTCTTGGTTACATGGCGACGGCGAACTTGAGGATGAGAAGGTGGCGTGTCGACCACGTCATACCGGCACCGATTTGGCAATGTCGTCGTCGGCGGCTTAACAGAAAGGACGGACACAGCAAGCCCAGTTTTAGGCTTCGAGCTGCGGTCGCGGTAAAAGTTATCAGTGAAATTATCATAAGAACAGGAGCTTTGAAGTCTGTTCGTGGTCCCACTTCCTCTATTTTTTTCCACGTGTTTACTTTTTTTTTGTTATTGTTTTCGTGTTTATTTCTTTTACTCATTCACCAGTGTAGGGTAGCAACCCCGAAGCTTCTGTTCCTATTAAAACCCCTGCCTTTGCCATTTCATTTGTTTCTCTCAAAGTTTGTTTTATTACCACGTATGCAAGCACTGATTGATCTCAATCTCAAATTTTACAATGCATCTTGATGAAATAAATTTTTAGAAAGTTTTTCTAAATTTGATGCTGTTCTCTCGAACTGTCGAACCAATAGTAATCCCGCATCAGCGCGGGCGCGCCATATTTCCGAGCGTTACAAATATTTGCTTTAACAAGCCCACATTGTAACGAGCCCATGACCGCCGTTGAGTACACTTCCTTGTGTAACGAGCAAATGCGTTCAAAGTCCGTCGGTTCTCTAAGGAAGAAAAATGTAAGTGGGCAGCTTCCACTGTCGGTGAAAAGTCGCGATCACACCTTTGGAAAATGAACCTATCTAACCACCTTATTTATTTATTTATTTATTTATTTATTTATTTATTTATTTATTTATTTATTTATTTATTTATTTATTTATTTATTTATTTCACTGTTTCAAGTTTAGCAAAGTACTGCGAAAAAGGGGGCGACCACACAACGCAGGCATACTGATCTCCTAAATTTCGACGGACTTTCCTTAATGTAAACCGCAAGGGATTTGTAATAGTCGAATTATATGGCCTCATCAATCTTTTTTTTTTTTTTGCAGCGTGAGTTTAAGCGAGCATACAAAGTCGCTACGGCTTTTATAAGTTTTGTTACGCTGTCGAAGGCGTTCAATGCGGCGGAATATCTGGATAATTTCTCTTGTATATCATGGATGTTTAGTATTTCATTTAACTCGGGAGAAATTTAATAATGCATTCGCCTAAATTGTTGCAGTACTTATCAACCAACTGATCAACGCTACTATGGTAATGAAGGAATAAGAGTACATCAAAACACGCTACCAGCACAGCAAGGATCGTGTTATTTGCACGGCTGAAGTCCGTTACCGTCTTTAGTGACGGTCTGCGGCGCTCAGAAGCGAGTTTTAAATTGACAGCAACCGCTTTATGGTCGGACAAACCTTTGACTACATGACACTCAAGCGCCTTCTCTAAGAGTTGTTGGTTTAGAAAATTAAGGTAAAGAATTGCATTTTCGCGTGTAGCGTCATGAGCAATTTGTCTTACATCGAAATGAAAAGTCATGGAAAGTAATCCATCACAGAAACCTTTGTCTCTACCTGCAGATTTAGGTGAGTTCCAATAAGTACATGGAACACTTAGATCACTGCATATCATTTTGTAAGAATCAAGCTTGTGTTTGATGATGTATAGTCACTAAAGGCAAGAGGTATGCTATTGCCAGAGCATGGCGGACGATAGATGATACCAGCCATCACTATAAAGCCGGAGAAGCTTCTCTTGCACTATACCCGATTCGGTACGGGAAGTGGTGATAGCATGCAGTGCTTAATGCCGTCTTTGATAAGTAATCCCACACCACCACCTCGACCATCTAGTCGATCACTCCTTAACACCACATACCCAGGGGGGCGCGAATTTTGTGTCTATGAGGCTCTTAAGTACTGGCGAAAGTAGTGTTCACAATAATTTACGGCAAAACTTTGCACCTTTCGTGTGGAATTTCTACTATAGGGTGCAAACTACTTGCTCTTCGTCGTCGTTCTCGTTTTCAACGCAAAAGCCTAGATGTTTTCTTTTCTTTATTTTTGGGGGCTACAAGCGGATTCTGCCTTAGGTACATTTAAAACACAATCATCAATATATAAGCTTACGATTATTTCCATAATCATGGCAGCTCGTGGTCACTATCTAAATTCTCTCGCGCTGGTTGCTGCAGTGAACTATCGGACGCTCGCCCTCTTATTGTCATCGTGCCTTGCTCGTTTCCTCTGTTAGCACCATTGCCTCGGCGAAAAAAAAAGATAAGAAAAAAAAAGGTAGGAGGAAGAAAGTATTTGAAAAGGCTTATGATTAGTCAAGTGAATAACAAAATGTAAGCTGCATTGCGCGAAACATTGAAGATATACAAATAAGCATAAAAACTGAGTGCAAAACATTCCGTGTTCTCCCGCCATTCCGATGCATGATGGCATAGCATGTAGTGGCTGAGTTCCTTCACTTTCCTCGCGCATCGTCAAGCTAAGAAACTCAAATCTTCAAGAATCATTTTCCCCATTTTTTTCTTAAAAATGTTTCCCCCTCTGAAAGTACACAGTGCGTGTCAGTGAAGTGTAGTGGAACGGCTTCGCAAACTTCCTGTTCCAGGGCCATTCGAGTCCAAAGCACCCTTGCCCACTTTTTGAATGCGCAAAATTTAGACCTTTCCTGTTTTTTCTCGTACGGCTCCAGAGGGAAAAGAAAGAGCCAGCACCGTCACCCAGCGCTCAGGCATTTGCCACTTTGATCGAAGGGCTGCGAGCGACAGTGATTTTAACGCGAGATTTATTTATTAATTTTAACCTATTCTATATATTTTCTTTTTGCTGGGACAGTCGCGTGTGATCGTTTAAGCGCAATCAGATGCAGAATATATACGTGGAGTCAGATTTAACACGCTATGCGACGGTAAAGTTTTCGAGTTAGAATTGCGTAAATTCAGGTTCGATGGCAAGCTCCATGGTGGTGACGAAATCGAGCCACGTTTCGACAACCCAAGGCGGCTTTTAAAGGCGAGATTTTATGCCGGGCTGTAGCAGCTCTTGAGAAGACGAGTAAAAACTTTTTTTTTCAAGGTGGACAAAGTAAACGGTGATAATAGTAGTCTTATAGTAAATTTTATGATGGGATTCATTCTCGATTTTAGAGGCAACAGCCGTGCTGTTATCTTTAGGTAACTCTGACTGAGATAACGGCTTAAAGGGCAACTCCGGCTAGTTTTTTTCATTTTTTTTCACCACGTCAAGCTAATAAAATATTTAGGTTTCCGAGACCCTCCTGTTACGCGCCTGATAGGAGAATGGTTCCGCAAATTCGAAAATAATTTAAATAACCAAAAAAAGCGAAAAACGATACCGAAACCTGACCAAGCAGCCGAGCGAACCTCTGCGTGTGACGTCACGAGTGTACCCCCGGCGGGGAAGGCACGCAACGCATGCTGGTCTCGCCCGCGGGGCGAACGAAACCGGTGAAGAGCAGACGCTCTGCTTATTCGTGACCGCGCCGGACCTTCGGAGACCTTCGGGTGACATTGTAAGCTGCACCACCCATTCGGATCTGTCAAACAGTGACAGTTATGATTCAGACGAACTCAACAGCCACGAATCGCCGTCCGCATTCGACCCGCCAACACTAGAGCCAGCGCCCATGCGCAACATATCGCGCTGCAACATGAAGAGCAAGGGTAGCCCTAACCACTGATTGTTATACGTGCTGCTTGGCTATACTACGTGTTTTACCACTTCTCAAGGAACCGCTTCGCATGTTCAATGTGGAGCACGGCTTTCGGCATTTGTATCCCGCACGAACGCCGCTGACAGTCCAAAGCACCGACCGGTCCATTTGTTTACATCGGCAGGTACAGCGACCACTCGTTCGCTCGCTCATCGGTGACATTAATTAATGTCAGAACACGCAGATTTTGTGCATGTAAGCACCGTTACATCACTCAGGGTCGCGCTGATATGAGCGACCACACACTTTCGAAAACAGCGAGCGGGAGACCGTAGTTGGGAAGCGTTGTGCAACCTGCTTATCATTCTTCGTATTTTCGCCACTGCACCAATTAGTGTTCCGCAAAGTAGACATAGAATAGGAGATTGCGCGTATGATCGTTCATTTAGAGAACGCATAGTTTTCTCGCGGAAACGCCGATGCCGCGAAGTATGACATCGTTGGCAGCTGAACGAGAGGGTTGTTCACGCATGCTGTATCGAAGGGGCCTCCGCTTGCTGCCCATTTGGGATACGAGGCACACAGTGCACCTCGTAAGCTAAATAAAGAGTCAGCATAACAATGGGTAAAAATACACCCATGGATGTCCGTAGTCACATTTCATTTAGGGAAGTGCCGGCTAGGGCGACTGGCCGCATTCGAGAACGGCAACGTATATACGGATGTTGATTGCGCATCGTGTCGTCGCTTCTAGCTTTTTGCGTGCGCACTGTGCGAAATGAGGAATGGTTTATTTCAAGTCCGTATGGTAAAAAAACTGAACTACAGAAGCAGCTGTCTTCATCCTAATGGCTTAATTAGCTTCATATCAGTCGCTCAGGTCCACCAGCAGCAGACGCACGAACTCGGCCACAGTGAGAGGCTTAACCTCGGCTGAACGCGATCGGCATCGGCTCAAACTGTGTTTGCGGATGGCGAGGCCTGAAATACGTGCAGCCAACAACGCAACACCGCCTGCCACCCCCCATTACTTGCCCGTCTACAGGGAATGCAACTTCTCGCGGCCGCAACATCTCACGCCAAGCACTAGCTCACGATCGTCCACTCCTGCACGCTCTCGTCCACGGTGGTGCTCTGGTCGCAGTCGGATGCATGATCCCGGCATGCTCTGCGTGGTACACTTCTGACGTCATACTCAATGTGGCCTGTAACTGAGGAGGAGGTAAGGTAGGGTGTTCGAGGCCACTAATTAAATTCGATTGTAAAAAATCTGCGCAACTCTCAAGCCTGCTTTTCTTTAGGACATGACAGAAGTGTTCAGAGGAACATACCCAGCGAATTTCATTGACATCCGTTGACATCGAGAAATCGCCGGAGTAGCCCTTTAAGAGGCAGATTTCGCTCGGGGACGCCAACGTAAATACATGGGAAAGGAGAAACTGTTTTTCTTGGCAACCACTGCACCAAATTTGATGAGGTTTTTTGCGTTAAAAAAAAGAGACAAAATATAGCGACTGCTGGTAGCGAAATTTCGATTTAGGTCGTCAATTTTTTATTAAGAATTGTTGAAAATCGCAAAATTTCAGAAAACGATACTATCAAGTTTGCAACTCTACCTCAGTAATGAAAAGCGATATGATACTTCTGTAAATTGCGTCTAACAGTACACCTAACGCGGACAAAATTGATGTATACATGGCTCTCAAGTATATATACCACATATATGTGAGTAGAACCTTTGCAAAACACTTGTAAACAATATAAGAAATTAATGTAAAATATAAATTGATGTATCAACTTTGTCCACTTCGGACGCTCTAACTGATGCAATTTATAGAACTGTGATATCTGTTCTTGGTGCAGAGCTACGAGTTTGTAAACCTCGTGGTTCTATTTTCTTTTTATTGCGATAGCAATTATATGGACACTTCAACCGGATTTCTGCCGTCGCCGTCGCCGTGAGGTTCCCTATAGATAAAATCTTCGCCGCGCGCCGTATGCCCGAGCGGAAGCGTGCGGGGACGCGCGCTATCACGGAGAGCGAACGCACTCAATCACCCACGCGCAAGCAAGGAAGCGGGAAGCCAGCGCCGGAGGGAGCGCAGGGGGGGGGGGGGGGGGCGCACTTCTACTCTGACAACAACCGCGCTCGTCGCTCGCCTCTATCTCCACACGGCTCTGACCTTTATGCGCCGTGCATTCGCCGCTCAGTTTCAGTTGAAGCGATAGACCGCACGTACCTTCGCCCGCTGCGGCGTATGGGCTCGCTGCCAGCGTTTTGACAGTCGTTGTCTGCAGTCATTCAGTGTGATCTATTCATGTTTGTTTGTGTGCGCTCACACCGCGCTTGTTCATTCAGTTAGTAATAGTCGGGCCACATTTTCCAATGCACGCTACACATGCAATGCTGCCCGGATCGGCAGTGCAGCACTACAGGTGTGTCCCTTCGCAGGCGCTGCCCACGGGAAGCGCTTCTCATCAACAACACCGTTTCACACGCGCCTTCTCGTGGTCATCGAGTCTCTCTTCATGTCGGTCTACTTACGCCGCAGCTCACCTGCTTACTTAATCAGCTCATGTTTACTACAATTCATATTGCTACCAAAGCCGCTCACCTTACTACGTATGACATTGCTGTGTTGCTATCGCATTCATTGCTTCGCCCTTAGGGCGAAACTGTGACATTTTTTTCAAACATACCGATTTTTGAAGATTCCTTATAAAACATTAAAGCCCTAAATCTAAATTCCGTTTCCAGCAGTCCCTAGAATTTTACTTTCTCTCTCGAATGCAACGAATTGAATTAAATTCGGACCAGTGGTTATCTCAGAAAAGTGTTTCTGCGCGTTACATGTATTTGAATGGGCGGCATCGAAGCTGGGCCCATGCTAACGCTTCATCTGATAGGCTATTATTTTACTTTTTCATTTTTTTTGCGATGGGAATCTTAGCAAGAAGGGCAAGAGGGGGTTGTCTCAGAATCTTAGCCAACAAAGAAGGAGTTAAAAAAATCCGAGGACACCTAAGCACTTCTTCATTAATGTCCTAAGCATTAACGTCCAACTGAGCGGTCCTTCGAGTTTTGCGCTGCAAGTAATATACCATAGCGGTACGTGCTGCTCGAGCCAACAAACAGCAGCACCTGTGGTGCCAAGGCTGCATACGACCGACGCGGCGATGCCATCTCCCCATCAAACAACACCTGGCGCGCTATTGCCACAGCAGGTGTCCCCATTCGCCCGCTCTGCCCCGTCGAGGTGCATGCAGCTCGTGACGTGGCGTCGCAGCCGATGGGAACTCCGTGTAGGCGCGCTTGTGACGTATTGTCGCAGCCAATGGCAATGCGAGTTAAGGTGCAGTTACGCTGCCACAAAAGACAGATGCCGGCTTTTTCGCTCAATGGGCCATTTGACGCTTCCGCATACAAAAAAAAGAAAAACTGGTAGTTTCGCCCGCAGGGGCGAAACTACCAGTTAACCAGTTATCCTGTTAAACAACCAGTTATTATAACCTTGACAGCGATAGTAAGGTTTAGCATTGCGCTTGAACTCCTTGACCGGCATTTTAACTGCACGCGTAGGCGACATGTTTTACGCGAAGAAGCACGCAAGGCAACTGCTGCTGGTCAGAAGAAACAGCGCCCTGACAGCTGCCGGGCGTCTCACGCCGCTCGCGGGATGAGAAGCCCCGCCAGTGGCTTTAGAAGCGTCGCACCTCGATATGGTGCACGATATGAGACCGATGGAATACCGTGGGCGTTGGTCAGCGCCTACGTGAAATATTAGATAGCATTAGCTTGACGTTCACTGCTCAGACCAGAGCATTCACGCAGTAGCTCAGCAGGAAAGCTTGTGTGCTTATAGTGGTGTCCACACACCGCCCGCGCCAGCGGCGGAAGCGCTGCCCTTGCTACGCCACCGAGGCGCATGAGCGTATAGCGTTTGTCGTTTTTGCAGCCAAGCGGCACTCCCAGTCTGCAGAGACCCTCTAATAACTCTCCGCTGTGCGAGCCGCGCATGCGCCCTTAACGGGGCTGCACGACAACGGCGGCGGCGGAGGCGCCGTTTACGTGAGCGCGCCTCGAGGATCCGTATAATTGATATAGTAAAGAAAAAAAAGAACATGACGTGAAACAAAATGCCGAAATAGTATCAAACGAGACCGTATACTAGTAGATTATGAAGAAACGCAATGGAAGAAAACGAAACAACGAAAATTTTGTGACAGAAAGACATGCGAGTGCAAGACGAGAGCATACAACTCGCGCTCTAAATGTAAACAAGACGTTACGTGTTCAGCGCTTGTGCTGAAAAGCCTAGATAGGTGCGTGCAAAGGGGCAGTCGTGCTGATTTAATTAAAATTAATTCGTGGGGCTTGACATCTTAGGAGGTAATCAGGAATACCGTAGAGGAGCTCTGCCAATTAATTTTTACCACCCGCGGTTCAGTGGCGTGAATTAAATCTAAGTAAACGAGCGTTTCTGCAGTTCACCGCCATCAAGATGAGGCCGCTGTGGCCGGGGATCGAATTTGCGACCTCGTGCTCCACAGCAGCCACCGCGATTGGTTAGTCGTGCGTGTTATGTATTGTCTAGTTTACTTCAGATATACAGGTAATATCGATAGGAGTGAAATTATGGGATCAATTCATAGGTAACAACAGCGCAGGGTTAGATGCATTGCTCTTTCAGGAAAATAAAATTGAATGGAATGTTTGCAAGTGCCGTTGAATGTAGAATATCTTTTTTTCAGGCAACATTGAGCGAAACGAGACACCAAATCACGGGGAAAAAAGTGCGTGCTGTCGCTGTTCCGACACTTTGGTAAGAACCGTCACCCATCGCTTTGGCTGCTAAAGGCTGGCGGACGGGGGACAGCCCTCTCAGGGATCGAGGTCATGCAGTTATACGGCCCTCAAGGTGCATTTAATAGCGGCTGTAAGTTCGAAATTAAAACGAACCTTCGAAACCCATACCATCTACGATTACCAGCGTATGGAATATTTTTTTCCTCACACATTTAATAAATATAATTTTCCTGAAGGTTCCCTCTGTGGTATGTCGAATAAGGACTTATTTTTTGTAATGCCATTGTCGTATAATTGTTCCTTATAGTTTTTCGAACCTCAGCTCTTATGTTGATTTGTTTGTTCGTCGTATTGTTAGTTACGTTTGTGCACAAAGTTTGATTAGGCTGGTTTGTTGATTTCTGTCAAGTGATCAGGCAGGTAAGGCCAGTCAAGCTGCTCAATCTGCGACTTCGGCTCGCTTTCCTCATCAGGAATTACACACTGTATACATTTCTGAGAAATAAAGTCAGTCAAATGAAGCCTCGGCGCAACGCAGAAAAGTTTTGATTTTATCTAGAGCAGCGATGAATTTTTATAGCAACAGGCCAGGGTTGGCTACACGTTCAAACCACTCTCCCATCTCGCGTATCCCGTACAAAGGCATTTTCAGTCGCCCCAGTTGAATCAACCTGCTTAATAGTTCCAGGGTTGTCAACTCGGCGTATTCGGAAACTGCGTAATGTTCACGACAGTCACGCGCTACCTATGCCTAAATAATCCGTTCGAAATAGTACTTGTGCAACCCCTTCTGTATCTAAATTCGACTAAGTATATGCCTCCTTCTCGCGATGCAAAGCCCGTCGATTAATATTGCATTTCACGTTTACTTCATGAGTCTTCATTCGTTAGTTATCGAAATAATATTCCTGTATTCCTGCCTCTTCCCCTTTTGTAGCAGCTCTCATTTGCTTCCTGGCACTTTTTTTTTTACATCTCTGTTCTATTATCTTTTATTCCACTTGCTCCCTTTCCCCAGCACAGAGTATACCCAGCCGGTCTGAGAACTGGCTAACCTCTCCGTCTTTCCAGTCTATTCCTCCTTCCTTCCTTCCTTCTCATTGGCTGACACTAAACAGTATCTACAGTTCTGCCGAATCTAGGACCTCACAAAAGCAAAGTAAATATCTTGCTAGAAAGGAAAGGAAAAAAACGAAATAAAACAAAACGAAAAAAAAAAGAATCCCCTCACTGTCCTATAGGCCACTTGGCAACAGTCAGCCTAAGATTGCTCGCTAATTATTCGCGCCTCATTTCGTTCGAAATTTTCTGATTTTTTTTGTGCACATCTTACTTTGAGCTGGTTGTCCCTCCCACGAAGCGCGATTACAGATGCAAATTGGCGGCTCTGCAAACAACGATCTCGCGAATGGAGCTGATGAACATTCTTGAATGTTTTGTGGTACTTTTTTTCGTGTGGTTAGGGCAAAATCCTGTGACGCCAGCCGGCGATTCATTTATGGCTTGAGCCCGTATTCACAGCTACGATTTGTGATGCGCGCCTGGTACGTTCAAGCCTACTTTAATAAGGTTTCGATCTTTTCTTCCTTTTTTTTTGGCGAAGGCAAGGGGGGAGAGGGGCAGATAATTTTTATCTTACTGCTTTGCTGTAACCTGATTCCCTAATCGGTTTAGGGCAGTGATTATGGGGGGAGAGCGACATTGTGAAATCAAGTTTTCTGAATTTGCAGCACGTTCATACATTAAACTTGGTGCTTCTATAAAACTTTAAACTATCTTGTACTGAGAAAGAGAATATGCCTATATTAGTAAATAATAATACAAGTATACGTAGAGCTCAAGTAGGAAATGATTAATACTTGAGCGTAGCCGCCGAAAGGTTTAAATTTAGCATGTCCACAACACTAAATAGCGACTAGCAAGAGTGGTTGCTAGTGGTTACTAATACTAATCAACTGCTGCTACCAAAGACCTGGCAGCCCATCACTGCGAATCCTTGTAGAAGTTCTCCAGATTGACAGCTGGTAATAAAGATACCCGGTAGCTGTTGAAGGTTATTCGTGAAAATGGTCTCGCATTAACAGCCCGGACGAGGACGGTCTTCTTTGCCGACTTTAGCGCACACGTTACTACATGCGGAGTGCAAAAGGTTTCTACCGTACTCTCTCTCTCTCCTTAATTCCAGACCAACTCCTTTCCCACTCTCGCGCCCCTCATCATCTCTATATACGACATCGCCAGGATATCCTGAAACTGCACTTTCTTGAACGGAACTCACTGCCAACAAGATTTCGCAGCGTACGAGTCAGGTGAAGAAAAGCAAGGCGACCACGAACCGAAACCGCGGCCATTTCGAATAGAACGTCATAATTTGGAAGCAGGAAAACGGCTGGGAACGTGGGTCTAAAGGCGAAAACTCTGACTCCTTTTCGGAGTTCGGGCGTCCTTTCGCCTTCGTGAAAGTGTGACGTTAAACGAGAGAAAGCGGATAGGGTGTCTTACAGCCGCCAGCCATGTCATGTCGATATTATCGGAGCTCGACGATCCATAATACCAATCTCTATCATTGCGAGTGCTGATGGTATGTATTGGGTACACTGTTAATTGCAAGAGTTTAACGAGATTGAGTGCATGTTGCTGAAAGGGATAGAGAAGCAATTAAACTGCTGGCTACAAGACCACGGGGCTATGCATGTTCTCCAGTTCCCTCGCCTCAGGCAACACGTAACATTCTATTTCGAATGTTCAGTTCACCAACACTTTCTGGCAAGTGGAATTCATCAACATGCATACGGAAGCGTCTTGCTTGCGAAATCTTGCCCTTTGTATAAAGCACACTTTGTTGACGTTGACCCCCATGTGTAATGCGAAAGGAAATATTTTCTCCAGACATAAATCAGAACACGAACTTTTAATGTACTTTGGTGTTGCTTAACAGTTAGAACCCCGAGGCTTGCAGGATGAAGAAATTACATTCGGTATTTTATTTCGGCTCTGGCAATTCGCCAACACTCAGCGGTCCCTCCTTCATTACTATAGCTTTCATCAGTCTCAGTGACTGCTGTTTACGCGTTGTTTTATTTGTTTATGCACTGTTTTATCCGGCGAAATATTTATCGACCGCAGCACCATTTCTAGCCTTTACCAGTGTAATGTGGGAAGCGGTGGCTTCAGTACAGTGTAGGCAGAGTTATACGGAAAAAACTATAAAAATGGACACGTAAAACAGTATGGATCCGTAAAACAGGATTAATGTCATTATTTTTGCCCGGCATATACCTGTGAAACGAACCAACTAGCTCAAAGCAAAGTTTTACTGCTTAAGTGTAAGGGCTTGATCACAATACGCTACCGTGTCATTTAATCACATGGAAGCTATACTCATGCTGATTAGTGCCAACCTAAGTGCTGATAGCTTCAAGTGCGCTGTGTTCTCGCCGCTTAGTCACTATGAAGCGACTAAGCGCTTTGAAGCTATGAAGCTATGACGCAACTAAGCAAGAAAGTGTGCTGCGGCGCTTTCTCCCCCCAGCGTTTTGACAGCGAGTGTGGGCGGTCATCGAAAGATATGTGATCATGTTTGTTTGTGGGCATGTGACACCATGCTTGCTAATTTAGTCAGTAAGCGAATGTTTGCAAGTTCATGCGGCCGATAAGTATACTATCGCAATCGATGCTGAGCCATTTGGACGAAACTTTAAGGTTTTTTTTGTTCAGTCTATACTGCGGTATGGCGGCTAGAAGAAAAGGTGCGTTGACCGAATGTAGATCATCACATCTCCGCATCATGACGCGAAAGTGGCGCTGCTATCGGCAGAGCGGTAACAGAACGATGCACTTGCGCGCATCGTCGTCCGTACGCAGCGTAAACAAGAGCCATGTATGGGGATATCGCTGCCACTGATTTAAGCTGTGATGTAAGCTTCAAATACCTTTCTGAGCAGTGCAAGCAAAGCAGAATGGGAAATTTTGCTATTGTCACAAAACACGAAATCCTCGGATGATTTTTCTAGCTTATATGCAAGAACCTGGCACTGGACAGCTTTAGTTGCTTTGAACATGTCCGCAGTTATATTGAAGCCTAAGGCTGCGAGCCAGTGGGTAGTTCTTTTTCGAGGGGGGGGGGGGGGAGTTACGGTGCAGCCAAGTATTGTTTGAATAAAATAAATTATGACGTTCAACATGCAGGAGCAATTAAGACTTTGTTTATGACAGACACCGCAGCGGGGCACTCTTGATTACTTTTTGACGATATCGGGTTCTTTCATCATCATCGTCAACCTATTTTTTTTTGGCCACTGCTAGGACGAAGGCCTCTCCCTGCGACCTCCAATTACCCCCGTCTTGCGCAAGCTGATTCCAACTTGCGCCTGCAAATTTCCTAACTTCATCATCCCATCTGGTTTTCTGCCGACCTCGACTGCGCTTCCCTTCTCTTGGTATCCATTCTGTAACCCTAATGGTCCACCGGTTATCCACCCTATGTGTAGCGAAGAAGAAGCGCCGGTTAGCCCGGCGCATCTCCAGCGTATGAAATTGAACGAAGTGCTGCTGGTCAGTCAGGCGCATCTGCAGCGCTTTACGCACGGAGCCGGTTCTGATTGCTCGCTAGCTTCTAACTGCCGCACCGAGTTCGACAACTCACTCCTTGCGTACCGTGTCAATAAACACTTTGACATATGCATTACACAGCCTGCCCTGCTCCATTTTTTTTCTCTTAATGTCCATCAGAATATCGGCTATCCCAGTTTGCGCTCTTATCCACACCGCTCTCTTCCTGTCTCTTAACATTAGGCCTAACATTTTTCGTTACATCGCTCTTTGTGCGGCCCCTAACTTGTTCTCGAGCTTCTTTATAAAACTCAAGTTTCTGCCCCATATGTTAGCACCGGTACAATGCAAGCGATTGTACCCTTTTCTTTTCAGCGACAGTGATAAGCTCCCAGGCCGGATTTGGCAATGCCTGCCGTATGCACTTCAACCCGATATTATTCTTCTGTATATTTTCTTCTCATGATCAGAGTCCCTTGTGATTAACTGATCTAGATAAACGTATTCCTTTACAGACTCTAGAGGCTGACTGGCGATCCTGAATTATTGTTCGCTTGCCAGGCAATTGAACATTATCTTTGTCTTCTCTATACTAATATTCAACCCCACTATTACACTTTCTCCGTTAATGCCATCAATCATTTGTTGTAATTCATCCCCATTGTTGCTGAACAGGAAAATGTCATCTGCAAACCGAAGGGTGCGGCGATTTTCGCCGTTGATTCTCACTCCTAAGCCTTCCTAGTCTAAGAGCTTGAATACTTCTAAGCATGCAGTGAATAGCATGGGAGATAATGTGTCTTCTTGCCTGACCCCTTTCTTGACAGGTCAGTTTATACTTTTCTTGTGGAGAATCGATGTAGCGGAGGAATCTTTGTAGATATTTTCCAAAATATTCATGTATGCCTCCTGTACTCCTTGATTACGCAATACATCTATGAGTGCTGGTATCTCTACTGAATCAAATGCATTTTCATAATCCATGAAAGTCATATAGAGGGGTTTATTGTTTCTTGATTTCTTGATTACCTTATTGATGACATGAATGTGATCCATTGTCGAATATCCCTTCCTGAAGCCAGCCTCATCCCTTGGTTGAATGAAGTCAAGTGTCGCCCTGATTCTATTGGAAATTGGTGAATATTCTATGCAATACTGAAAGCAAGCTAATGGGCCGATAATTTTTCGATTCTCTAGCGTCTCCCTTTTTGTGGGGTTCTTTAACGTGCACCTAAACCTAAGAGCATGACTGTTTTGCTTTCCTAGGAATGCGGCCATCACGGCAAGTAATTGAACCCGCGACCTCAGCCTCAGCAGCACCACGATAACCACTAAGCCATCACGGCGGGTTGAATCGTTTGGAGCAAAGAAGTTGGACTCGGAGCTGAACTAACTGCTCCCATACAATTTAGTGTTGATGTCGTTCACCTTTCCTAAAAGATCTTGAAAAACCTTTACTGCCTGGCGTAGCTGGCAACATTTTGTCTACTTTAGCAACACGCGAACTTACCTTGCCGGCAGAGCTATGGTGCAGGCGTCGGTTCCTTGCATAGAAACTCACACGGATCCAATCGAGCTTTATTGAGGTTGATGTAAAAGCCTGATTTCGCACAAACGAAAAAGCGGCTGCTAGAGCCTTCCACTGCCGTATACAATGAGCATGAGGCAACACGTTGGCGAGCTCCGCAAGCGCTGGCACTGGAAGCTTGAAGTCGTAGCAATATTTCAGCAGGTTCATTTGTAGCTTGTTGCTTTTTTGATCTCTCCAAGTGCTTCGGTCTTCATCACGTTGTGTGATCACAGTCCCTAAGAAGGCTTCGCTCTTCTTTTCTCGGGCATTATAGAGATGACCGGAAGCACCGTATCAGTTCATCTATCAATTGTTCTCTTAGGCGACCACATGCGTGAAATCGCACTTGCGGAATTGTTCTTAGAAGCGGCCTTCGCACAAAAGTGGTGTCTCCTGCTGCGCTTGTCGTCGCTGAGAACAATGCTGGTTTAGGCCTCCTGACTTACAGTTCAGCGCGAAGAAATAAGTCTGCGTGTTGATCTTTTTTTTAGGCAGAAATACCTCTGCTAATTGGTGTGGCCTCCAGTGATTCGGCCGCGGAGATGAGCTTCCGCTAACCTTGCCGCTATTTCTTTTTAGTCGTAGAAGCTTCCACACATTTTACCAACTTCCAAACACGCAATAAAAGAGACCCGTAGCTCCTCATTGCAGAAAATGACTGCTACAGATAACAATTTTTTGCTTTGCGTGCTTTATTTGTGGCGAGCCGTCTGCCGCTAGTATCCAGATGACAGGCGCCGCTCAGCACTGTTCTACTGAGCGCAGCGCCACTTTTGCCTCATGATGCGTTGAAGTGGTGAACTACGTCGGCCCAACAACTCCTCTAGCTACCATAACTGCAGCATGTACGCGCATAGGAGGTAGAAAGTTTCTGTTAAAGCACCCTCGGTGAACGTGTTTGTTGCCGAGTAGCACCAATATATTTCTGGCTACTTGCGTGTCTTATCCTGATATATTAGGGCCACAGTACAGTTAAGAAGTCTGAGAACATAAATAACCGTAATGAAAACTATAAAATTGTAGAAAAAAGATCAAAAGAAAACGCAGTGGAGAGGCGTCATGTTTTATTAACGCCGCCATTGAAGAAGTGATGTATACGCACTCACAAATTCAATTACAAGCAGAACACAGTGAAATGCGACACCGTAACAGCTTGGTGATGGATCATCCTGAACGGGCTTCCCGAAGTAAAAGCACCGTTCTTCGCGCCGTAATACTTTCTTAACGGTGCATGCTACGGTACAAGCAGCGTCGATACGATTATCGGCAAATCCCACAGTGGGGACGAAATCCTCCTTGATTAAAAGTACTACTGCTCTTTGCCCATCAATGCGATATGTCAGAGTAACGGATAAAGACAGAAAGCTAGAGAAAAAAAACTTATTTACGAGAAGATGCACAGAGGCTTTCCTCTACTTTAGAGCGTGCCCTGCCAAACTGACGCGCTGCGCGAAACAGAAAGAAAAGATAGAGAATCTGGAAATTGGAAAGGGAACTCTGCATAATATAGACAGTGAGGAAAAAAAAGGGATAAAAAGGCTGCCATCGAGCACTCGTGAAGGAGCCGATAACGATGTTTTCTGGAGGCACCGAAAAAAAGAACAATGTTGTAAATGGCTTGTCGACCATAGTGCACACGAAATCGATTATCATACATTGGCGACCAAGGGCTTGCGCTGCTTCGCTATTAATATTCAGGACCTATTTCATCCTTGTTTTAGTTCCTGGCTTTGGTTGTTATTGATTTGATTTTTGATTAGAGGAGAAAGAGAGAGCAAGAAAGACAAACAGAATGCTGGCAACGCAGGCGAGAAGGATGCGACAGCTTTTTTCGTCGGGATACTACTTTGCCTTCGCTGATTCCTTCACTTTTATTTGACGAACGACACTTGGATGCATTAGATTACAATGACACCGGGAAAAGTTTCCCTTCGTGCGGGTTCAACCTCACCAATTCTTACCTGACACGCTGTGCAGGAAAATTTGCGCACGTGATTTAATTCCCAGCCACCACATGCCCTAACTGCGTATACTCCGCAGCGTTAATATATGTGTTCTAACAATACGAATGAACTTACATTTATGTCAAGTATCCACATTTTAAATACCGAAAAGAAGAGGAAGAGAGGAAAAGACACGTGGCAAAGAAAACATTTTTTTAAGAACTTCGCAAACTTGTACAAATCCGAGCAAATGATAGATCAAACGCAGCGAAGCCGTACAACGGAGTTGTGACACCCTTCGTACGGTCTAGGGACCTGGTTTTCCACTGCCCCGAAATCTATACACAGACTTAAAAACGGTTCACTATGTCCGGTGCGAGTCCGGTCATCCGCTTCACTCTGTCCGAGCTTAGAACTTCTATACTCTCTGCTATATGGTCATGTATGCTGCACCTGTCCTATCGACATCGATGCACGTCTATACATTCCGACGACCTGGTCGCATACGATGCAGGCTGCGTTGCGGGCTGTTCTCAGCGATGGTTGATTGCCGTCGCCGGCATCCGGCTGCGAGCCTTCGTCGACGCCCTGGTCGTACATCTAGTACAGTGGGTTCTTAAAAAAGAAACAAGAGTAAATTTACACCAGCCTGTTCGACAAATGTAACAGGCTGCTCTGGTCGGACCCCGGCTTCTGGGCTCCGACATATATAGGCTGCGTTGCTGGCTGTTTTCTGGCTCACATTCGATACCAACCAAGACGCCACACGTTGTCGCCGTCGGAACTCCCGTTTAACAGCTTCGCTAGAAACCGAAACGGAAGAGAAAAAAAAAACAAAGAAAAAAAGTTTCGACACACAAACATGAATTCATTTTCCATCGTATCAAAATGTGGTGCAGTTTAAACAGAATGAATTTGAACATTAATAAATGCGTGCATGTCAGCTTCACAAAAAAAGTTCATAAACTGCGGTATCGCTACTATCTAGATAATAAAGTTGTTCGCCAGGAATCTTTGTACAAGTATCTAGAAGTGACTTTATCTGAGGATGGATCATGGTCCGAGCACATTGACTGCATTGTACGCAAGGCCGGAGCTTCACTTGGTTTCCTTCGAAGGAATCTCAAGCACTTCGGAAGTCACACGTCAAAGAGGCTGCATACAAAGCCTACATATAAGGCCATTACTTGAGTACGCCTGCCCTGTGTGGGATCCGTCCCATTCTGTACGAATTAAAGCGTTGGAGCACATAGATTATATTGCTGCAAGGTGTATCCTGGGGCGTTAAAATCGGTTTGATAGTCCAACGAAATTAAAAAGAAATCTAGGATGGACTCCTCTAAACGATGGCCGCAAGAATCTTCGTCTGAAGCTTTTTTACACTATATATAGTAATCAAACTGCAATCAAGGCCTCGACATATCGACGTCCTCCATATTACTTATCCGCCCGAAGAGAACATGTGTTCAAAGTTCGGGAGTATGCCCCCAGGAATAACCTTTTTAAATTTTCTTTCTTTCCGAAGACCATATCGGAGTGAAATTTGATACCGGCTGAGGTTGTGAGCCAAAACTCTGTTGATTTCTTTTATTCTGTATTATGCCCCTCGCAATAATGCCAATGGCGATGCGAGTTTTATTTGAATAAAGAATAAAGAAATGCAGAGGTATACTGCAACATTCCTGGACGCATTCGGCCACGAGTTCTAGTGCGTACGCTTCTCGGCCTGGTGGGATGTGCGCGTCAATACTCCGGCTCACCAATTTCGCAGAGCTCATCGAAGGCGAGTGCTCGTGTCAGTCAATTGGCATTGACAGCCAAGGCTACGTCTTGCAGAGTAGGGAGGAGGCCTCGCCCGTTGTCCTCCACTCGTCCTTTCGTGAAGCTCGCGCATTCTATCGACTTCGCACAGGGCGATGAGCAGCGGGCAATGCAGGGAGGGCTTCTTCCTGTTCGGTGTTCTTGTTAGAGGACGCGACCCACAGCCTTTTCGCAATGCTGCCCGCAGTTTTCGGGATAGAGCTATGGTGAATAGCACTGGCAGCTGAGGTTTTACAAAAAAAATGAAAAATTAATTTCACTGACGAAGTCCAAATTATTATCAATGTTTCAGAGCCAGTACAGATTTCCATGTTCGCAATGAAGCGAACATAGTGTCGTGGCCAGTTGATATGCGTAGCATATGTGACGAAAAGAGCGACTATAAGCTTGGGGCATACTGCCATCAGTGCGGCTGATAGTGTTAGATGTTGCCTGTATCAGTAGTGATTGGAGCATGCCTCAAGTTTACCTTTGCTCTCTTCGTCCCATGCTACGCATATAAACTCACTGCGACACTATGTCCACTGCATTGCGAAAAAGGATCCCGTACAGATTCCGAAGCATCAATATTAATTTAGACACTAACTTTTCGTTTTTTGTAAGACATGCTATCTGACCAGACGAGCTTTCGGCGAACTCTGGAGTATGGCAGCTAAAGAACACGAAGAAACAGTGAGGGTTATGAGGAAACACGCGGTGACTAGCGTTTCCTGCTACGCGTGAAATGGTTGCACAGTAAAAAAGCAGGTTACGTGGCAAAATGACAATGAGAAAGGAGGTTAACGTTTCGACGATTCTCACGCCTGCAGACGCAATTGCCGCAACGTGATGGACGAGTAACTCGCACTGTCGTCTTAGGTTAAGTACGCAAAGAAAACAGGAATAAAGGGGGGGGGGGGAGGTGCAATGTGCCGACGAAACGCACATGCTGGAATATATGGGAAACGAAGCTTTAGTAAAGCGGCTACTTAAATTCTTTTGAACTAACGACGATGCGTGCAATTTTGCTTACCTTCATCTTATGCAACGTGTAATATCATGCAATGTTCGTGTTTATCCGCCACAAAGGTCACAACCTTATGGTCACGCAACTTTTATGTTTGTGCAGTAAATCGCTCAGCAAGCTATGCCGAGATGCAAACTCCAAAGCCAGACACATGCATAAAATGGTGATGACAGGTGTATGCACAAAAAAGTACGACACGTAACAGGCAACATTTAGGGATTCTGTACCTCTTGTGTCCCAGTGTGACATACCCATTCTGGATGAGTAGCCATGAATGGGCACACACTCAGTGGCACATACCGAATGGCTAGATCAAATCAAATAATCTAGACTAAAGAATCGATGAAATACAGTTCACAATTCCATCAGCAGATTGGTGAGCTGGTGAGTCAGTAAACATTATAAGTTGAGGCTTAATGTAGCAAGTTATTCATTTGTTACATGAAGCAGACGTCCGCATACTTGGTCAGAATACAAAAATTATATAAGTCCGTTCGCTGGTACCTGAATTCATTCGGCGCACATTAACTTTAGTATAGTATATATCCACAAATATATCCACCAAGATACTGACAAACCCACCGTGGCTGCTCAGTGGCTATGGTGTTGGGCTGCTGAACACGAGGTCGCGGGATCTAATCCCGGCCACGGCGGCCGCATTTCGATGGCGGCGAAATGCGAAAACACCTGTGTACTTAGATTTAGGTGCACGTTAAAGAACCCCAGGTGGTCCAAATTTCCGGAGGCACTAGGCACTACGGCGTGCCTCATAATCAGAACTGCTTTTGGCACGTAAAACCCCATAATTTATTAAGATACTGACCAACACAGCAGCGAAAAGCATCCATAACATCCTACACAAGTGCTTTTCCGATGTCCCCCTCTCTGAATGCGGCCGCTGTAGCGGAGAATCGAAACCATGGCCTCGCGTTCAGCAGCACAGCGCCATATATGGGTCATTCCACGCGAAACGTCCCAGCGCAAAAACCGACCATCGTTGATTTTCTTGAAAAAAATTGGGTAGATGGCTATTGTGTGAATAAGGTTTCACCAAAGTATTTTGGTCGACAAAATTTTTTTGATCACGTGAGCGCTATTTGAAGTTTCCGCAAAGAAGCAATAGTTGGTTGGAGGTAAATTTTTTTCATTCAAGTTTGAAATTAGGTGTAATAACAAAGTTTATTTTAGAGCAGTCTAGGGGCATCCTTCTTTCATAAAATGTAATAACTGAATGCATTTCAAAATTTATCGCGTTTATTTGGCTCAGTAAAAAAGCAAGAAATGTTGCGTATTCAGAATGTTTTTTCGCACTACAATATTCTTTCTTCCTTTTTGCATGTTGCTATTGTGTATGCTAAAAATAATTTGAAATTCTTAAGGCATATTTGTTTTTAGAAAAACACCTCCAAAGTTGGCAAAAAGTTGATTTTTTGCGAGATTCAAGTCACATTTAAGCGTTAAGGCCCTCCAGATAAAAATATGTCAGATAGCTCAATAAGCGCACCGGCCTCTTAGCTTGTGATTTAGAAATTTTTATTCGAGTAAATTTTGTTTGAAGCGAGAAAAAAAATTTTGAAGTCAGCAACCAATATCACCAGTAGTCATTGCGTACGTGCCGCCGCTCCCCTCGTCGTCTGCTCGTTGTCCGCTGCGCGTCGCCGTCTGCCGCTCAGCAGACGGCGGCTAGTATATGAGGGATCATTTTTAAGATTTACGGAATTTTTAAAAATCGCCTGTAGCAGATATAATTCTAGTCCTCGAGCTGCATTGTTCAGAGGCGGACAGTACTTGCACGAGAAATCGAAACGCATATTGAACTAATTAACAAACAACTGCTAATTAACTTCCTAATTAATTACTTTACGGCGCATATTGCAATTTACGAATTGCAGCCGCCGAGTTTGAAAGAGGCGTCCACTTCAAATTATTTTCCAGGATGACACCAATTTTGAAATATTATTTCCTAAAGTGTGGGACGAAATAGGTGGGTGGTTAGTTTTGTGCTTCAGTGCATAGATGAGCATTTTGTTAAATAAATCACAGTTTCGACCGAAAGTCGAAGCATCGATTGCCATAGTAAATTAGTGGACAGCTATAGGAAGTTGGGAAATTTGCAGGCGCAAGTTGGAATCAGCTAGCGCAACACAGGGTTAATTGCAGATCGCAGGGAGACTCATCGTCCTGCAGTGGACATAAATATAGGCTGATGATGACGATGATGATAGGACGTAAGGATGGCGGTTTTATCGGCCGTATAAACTTGTAAACATAGGCATACTAAGTAAATTAACAAGCATGGTGTCACGCGTGCACAAGCAAACATGAACACATCTCACTCTATGACCGCGGAAACTCGCTGTCAAAACGTTGGGGTGAGGCAGCGCGGCAGCAGCAGCGAGCGAATTGACCTTCGTGCCGCCCGGAGTAGAAAGGTCCTGTCCTCCGAGTAGGGAGGGGGAACGTGTGAAGTAGGAAGGGGGGGGGGGGGGGGCGTTCTACTCCGGCGGCTTGTATTTTGAAAGGGATCTGCGTCGGGGACAGCCTCCGCCCTGCGCTGTGTTTTCGCAGCATAGTTCGCGTTGATGGGAGTGCCAGCAGGAAGGTCAATTCGCTCGCTGCTGAGCCGCGTTGCCTCACCCCAGAGTTTTGACAGAGCGTTTTTAGCAGTCATCGAGTGAGATATGTTCATGTTTGCTTATGCATCCATGACAACATGCTTGTTAATTTATTTGGTATGCCTAGGTTTACAAGTCTATACGACCTATAAAACTACTATCCTTACGTCCTATAGCTGTCCACTAATTTACTATGGCAATCGATGCTTCGCCTGTCGGGCGAAACTGTGATTTATTTAACAAAATGCTCATCTATGCACTGAAGCACAAAACTAACCACCCACCTATTTCGTCCCACACTTTAGGAAATAATATTTCAAAATTGGTGTCATCCTGGAAAATAATTTGAAGTGGACGCCTCTTTCAAACTCGGCGGCTGCAATTCGTAAATTGCAATATGCGCCGTAAAGTAATTAATTAGGAAGTTAATTAGCAGTTGTTTGTTAATTAGTTCAATATGCGTTTCGATTTCTCGTGCAAGTACTGTCCGCCTCTGAACAATGCAGCTCGAGGACTAGAATTATATCTGCTACAGGCGATTTTTAAAAATTCCGTAAATCTTAAAAATGATCCCTCATATACTAGCCGCCGTCTGCTGAGCGGCAGACGGCGACGCGCAGCGGACAACGAGCAGACGACGAGGGGAGCGGCGGCACGTACGCAATGACTACTGGTGATATTGGTTGCTGACTTCAAAATTTTTTTTCTCGCTTCAAACAAAATTTACTCGAATAAAAATTTCTAAATCACAAGCTAAGAGGCCGGTGCGCTTATTGAGCTATCTGACATATTTTTATCTGGAGGGCCTTAAGGCTTAAATGTGACATGAATCTCGCAAAAAATCAACTTTTTGCCAACTTTGGAGGTGTTTTTCTAAAAACAAATATGCCTTAAGAATTTCAAATTATTTTTAGCATACACAATAGCAACATGCAAAAAGGAAGAAAGAATATTGTAGTGAGAAAAAAAATTCTGAATACGCAACATTTCTTGCTTTTTTACTGAGCCAAATAAACGCGATAAATTATAAAATGCATTCAGTTATCACATTATATGAAAGAAGGATGCCCCTAGAATTCTCTAAAATAAACTTTGTTATTACACCTAATTTCAGACTTGAATAAAAAAAATTACCTCCAACCAACTATCGCTTCTTTGCGGAAACTTCAAATAGCGCTCACGTGATCAAAAAAATTTTGTCGACCAAGATACTTTGGTGAAACCTTATTCACACAATAGCCATCTAGCCCATTTTTTGTCAAGAAAATAAACGATGGTGGGTTTTTGGGCTGGGACGTTTCGCGTGGAATGACCCATATCTAATGAGTCGTCACAGCGGGATGTCCTGGTAACGTTCTTATTCTTTAGAGATTGGGCAAAATCTGGCTTCAAAAACTAAGCCTAACATCTCCAAACATCTTGCCTAACATATCCGAATGCGTCTTGGTCGACACACAGAAGAGGATCTGCTCTGGTTTCCCCCGTTTGAGAAGGTGCACGTGAGCTGAAAAATTGGCGAACATGGGCAACATTCTTCTATAGCTACGCTATACCTACGTCTGTGGGCATCAAAGCACAGCACGCCATCCTAATGTTATAGTTTTCGCCATGATGGGAGAAAAGCGAGCCTGAAGAGCGAGAAAAAATTGTGCCAGTACCTGTGTTCGCTGTAAAGCGAACAGCTTTGGTTTCACTTTGGCCCTCATTCTATCAAGGAAAGGTCCACAGATTTCCTTGTTTCTCTTGACTTTCAGTTTTTTTCTGCAAGCCTTTCCGCTCTAGTTCTTAGGTGGCAGGCTGGATGTCTGTAAAACTCCAACATCTTCGGTGGCGGGCTGGCTGCCTGTCTGTCCTTCGGTGGCGGCCCGGCTGTCTGCAAACTCCAAAACTCCGATAGGCTCCGACTTGAGCAATCTGATCTGATTCAATAGGCTTATGTCTGGCAGGCAATGTGGACATCTTGAGTCATGCAATCGCAAGCGGGAGGTGGAACAGTATTTACTTTTGGCCACTCATTTGCCTCCATTCAGTGCATCTAAAGGCACCCAGAGTTTTGTCTTAACATTCACCATGGCGAACCCGCTCTGCACCCGCCGTGATTGCTCAGTGGTTATGGTGTTGGGCTGCTGAGCATGAGGTCGCGGGATCGAATCGCGGCCATGGCGGCCGCCTTTCGATAGGGGCGAAATGCAGAAAACACCCATGTGCTTAGATTGAGGTGCACGTTAAACAACCACAGGTGGTCCAAATTAGTCCGGAGTCCCCCACTACGGCGTGCCTCATAATCAGAACTGGTTTTGGCAGGTAAAAATTCCATAATAAAAAATCCCGCTCTGCATGAAATTGACGAAGCTTTTCAAACACACTATATATATATATATATATATATATATATATATATATAAGCAATAAACTGTTGTGAACAACTTCACTACCGTAAGCGTTTAGGCAGTCTACTATCCTTCCGTCCCTGAATAAGCTAAATGAGCAACTTTATTGGTCAACAGATTAAAATTCCGCAAGCCGCCCACAATATCTGAGCCAAAAACAAGAAACAAAAAAAAAACGGGAGAATTGTTAGTAAAGCTGCACATTTTGTCGTAACCGGTGGAAACAAACTTATATCCTTGCATGCACCGTCATTGTTCGATTTTTCACGCCCTCGATCAGTATTTCCGGAAACTTCACATCTCCACGCAGACCATGCCAGCATTCTCTGACGGCTTTAAGACCAGCTCGGCACACGGCCGATACCCTCTTAGCTTCCCGCCGTGTGGAGACGCCCGCTTACTAAATTTTGCATGCGGGCGCTTATCATCATTTCTAATGAGTTACGAAAGAAGCCCTGTGTTTGTTCCGATGCGTTACGTGCGCCTTGTATAAGAACGGGATAATAGAATACGCAGTTGTCTATTGTTGCGTGTTAGCTGGCGATAACTAAAAATAAAAGACGCCGAAAAGTACGAAGTGTTACGAGGTCTACTCCTCAAAACAATGAACTCGCTTGAAGGCAATGCCCTGGCCGCGTAAGCTCTCCGCAGGGGCAAAACGCGTCAAAGGACTGTGACCGTACGCGGCAGCGCGTGTAGCCGACGCCACAGCTTCGAAGTGGCCGTGGGGGTGAATTTCACAGGATTCAATTGCGCGCACTGCTTTTCTCGCGGAAATGTCCGCTAAGAAATACTTGATAGTTTTTTGGTCGTTGAGACTGTTAGCGTTTGGAGCAGTGTTACTTGCAAAAACATTCGAATCGATCCACGTTAAAATTTGAGTAAGAGTGTATGTACACTGTTGTATACGTAAACTCTGCATCAAAGGAATGGGGGAGTAGGGCGAGAACCAGAAAAAGTATTTTCAGCTTCAAACACGGAACATGTTGGTACATACCTTATTCCCAAGACTCTCCTGCCTACCTTTGTCGTCTCCCTCGGGGCATCTGCATCCTTCAAGTCTGCAACTGAAGAACGTTTTATTGCGATAGCAATTATATGGACACTTCAACCGGATTTCTGCCGTCGGCATCGCCGTCGTCGTCGCCGTCGATGGTGAGGTTCCCTATAGATAAAATCTACGCCGCGCGCCGTATGCCCGAGCGGAAGCGTGCGGGGACGCGCGCTTTCACGGAGAGCGACCGCACTCAATCTCCCACGCGCAAGCAAGGAAGCGGGAAACCAGCGCCGGAGGGAGCGGGGGGGGGGGGGGGGGGGCGCACTTCTACTCTGCCAACAACCGCGCTCGTCGCTCCGCCCGCACCGTCTCTTATCTCC
The DNA here is from genome assembly GCF_013339745.2 of Dermacentor silvarum. Classification (NCBI taxonomy): domain Eukaryota; kingdom Metazoa; phylum Arthropoda; class Arachnida; order Ixodida; family Ixodidae; genus Dermacentor; species Dermacentor silvarum. The sequence continues at coordinate 300,489,190 of NC_051154.1, forward strand.
CCACGGATCTGACCTTTATGCGCCGTGCATTCGCCGCTCAGTTTCCGTTGAAGCGATAGACCGCACGTACCTTCGCCGCTGCGGCGTTTGCGCTTGCTGCCAGCATTTTGACAGTCGTTGTCTGCAGTCATTCAGTGTGATCTATTCATGTTTGTTTGTGCGCGCTCACACCACGCTTGTTCATTCAGTTAGTAATAGTCGGGCGACATTTTCCAACGCACGCTACACATGCAATGCTGCCCGGATCGGCAGTGCAGCGCTACAGGTGTGTCCCTTCGCACGCGCGCTGCCCACGGTAAGCGCTTCTCATCAACACCACCGTTTCACACGCGCCTTCTCGTGGTCATCGAGTCTCTCTTCATGTCGGTCTACTTACGCCGCAGCACACCTGCTTACTTAATCAGCTCATGTGTACTACAATTCATATTGCTACCAAAGCCGCTCACCTTACTTCGTATGACATTGCTGTGTTGCTATCGCATTCATTGCTTCACCCTTAGGGCGAAACTGTGACATTTTTTTAATTACGTATGCCTGCTATTAAACTTTTCTATTGTTGTTCACACTCCCACTCCTCTCTGTAACGCCTCACGACTTTGAGAATACCTGAATAAATAAATAATTAAGCACCGACAATAGAGAATGCGATAAGAATCGGGCGGTTGGTGGAAAAAACACGTTGAAAGCATCGGCGCCGTCGACACCGCACTGACAATGCTGCATAGTTTTTTTTTCCTTTTTTACACAGTAGCTGACATGATTCGCAACCGCCAAGTTCCCGATATAGCAGTGCTGCAAATGTAAAGGGGAAAACACTTTCGCTCAAATATCGTAGGTGGCATTCAGTCATTTCGCTGGTTACATTAGTTTAGAAGTACTTTTGGCCTCAGAGTTGATTAATCCTTGGCCGGGAACTTCAAAACTACTAGACTAGTCTAAAACGCAAAAGCCTTTAACAGATCAACTGCCTCACTACCTGCGGCTTCAACATTGATTTACACAAACACTTAACTCAAAAAGGGGTGTACGAAAACTATATTTCTAGGTCATCTCAAATGCCACGCTGCCGACACGTCAGGTAAGGCAGGAGCTTGGACATTGTCCAATTGAATGATGGGAACGAATACCCCGTCCCGAAACTTACTACACTGACCAAGAGGCAACCTCGCCATGATAACTCAAAAAAAATAAGGATTATGTATCAAATTTGTATATGATTGAAATATTTTCAATTAAAAAAATCTGGGGCCATCTGAAAAAGAAAAAAAAAATATTAGCATAACCCTTTCGCCAAACACTTGACAATATCCGGTTCAATAAAGCTATGAATTTGGACTGAATAACGCTAGTCTACTTAGACATAGCGAGTCTGAGAGTGCTTAAATGTGCACATGTACGAATTTCGCAACACGCAATAATATACCACATAGAAAGGAAGTTGCGCACACCACAAAGAACATAAAGGGACAACTTACTTATCTAAAGAACGTCTCTATTATCACAAAATGTAAAATAATCATGTTTGCAATCATGAGGAATTTAAGAACTTGCTCTTGAATAGTGAGCACGGTTTCATGAAAGTTTTTTCATTTGAGACTCAGCTATTATATTTAACTAGATTTTTCTAAGGTGTAAGACTGCCGCGTAATACGGAAATTATACTAAAGTTACACTCTCTTACACATCTGGGCCCTCCTATTTGCTTACTAACCGTCACAAGTTCGCGGTAGTAAAAAGTTAACCTGGTTCCTTACCTATGTTACATATGATGTACTTCCGTATTCTCGGACCCTTACTTTTTCTAATTTACATTATTGGTCTGGCCAAAAACATTCACTTCCTGCATGCAAATTAGTTTTTGCAAATGATTGTGTGACATTTGTGTAAGCTACTGAACAATAAATAGTTCACTAGGCCATCTGATTCTGCAGGATTACCGTCATCGCATTAATGACTGGTGTAACACATGGCTAGCGATGCTTAACTAGAAAGCAGTTCCCAAACAAGTATCTCGGACTAAGGAACTTTATCAGCCACTAACAGCCGGCGCACTGGACATATTCCGCGTTGACATATCTAATACAGATTGGTGATGCGAACACCGCGTATCAACTGTTTTTAGACACATTTTGTACAATATCCGAAAAACAATTTCCTTTTAAAGAAAAAAGAATCCATAAATGAATAAGAAAACCTTGGATAACCCGTGAAATACATGCTCGCATTAGAGATAAAAATAAATTGTATAAATTTTTTATCACCAGCAAAAGCATCACCCACCCGAAATGATTTAAGAAGTACAGAAATAATCTAAATAACGACATTCGAAATGCAGAACGGATTTACTACAAAAAATACTTTGAATGTGCTGTAAACCGTTCAGATATAGATAGATAGATAGATAGATAGATAGATAGATAGATAGATAGAGATAGATAGATAGATAGATAGATAGATAGATAGATAGATAGATAGATAGATAGATAGATAGATAGATAGATAGATAGATAGATAGATAGATAGATAGATAGATAGATAGATAGATAGATAGATAGATAGATCCGACGCGTAGAGAAATTTTGACAAACCCGCGATATAATCACTGACTCCAAATATGGTTTAAGAAAAAATCGCTCGACTGAACTTGCCCTGCTTCATCAAAAAGAATATATATTAGAATGTTTTGAACAGAGAAAAATTGTCTTAGGGATCTTTATAGATTACACAAAAGCGTTTGATCGAATAAATCACGATATCCTCTTTCTAAAGCTAGAGCTGTACGGGATAAGAGGTCATGCCTAGCTCCTCATTAAGACTTACTTGTCATCACGGACGCAGTACGTTAAAATTAATCAGTTTAAGTCACCTTACGTCGTGTTGTCTGCGGCGTGCCTCAAGGCAGTATCCTTGGGCCACTACTTTTTAATATATACATTAATGACATCGTAACCATTGATACAGTCGTCCCATTTATAAGATATGCAGACGAGACTAGTATATTTATTTCTAGCGAGAACTATAATAACGTATCAACTCAAGCGAATAACTTACTGCTAAACCTAGAAAAATGGTCTGATACTAACTTGCTTTCTGTCAATGTATCGAAGTCTACAGCTATAATTTTTCATCTTAAAAATAAACCTATGATGGTTTTTGCAAATCTTGTATATCAATCAGGTGTTCTTGAGATAGCACCATCTTTTAAATCACTTCGCGTATACTTTTCAGAAAACACGCAATGGGACGACCACATTAACCCTATCCTCTTAAAAACATCCCGAGTAGTAGGTCTTCTGCTGCGCCACAGAAGCATTCTGCCTCAAAAAGTAAAATTAATCATGTATAACTCTTTTTTTTTGTTCCTATTTAAACTACTTTACACGTGTGTGGGCCACGACCACAAAATCCAACCTACAGAAAATACGAAGCAAGACTAATAGAGAGTGAGGAGGGGCATTGCTATGCTATCTATGGACAGGTGGACCATTAGAGTTACAGAATGAATACCAAGAGAAGGGAAGTGCAGTCGAGGACGGCAGGAAACTAGGCGGGCGGATGAAGTTAGAAAATTTGGAGGTGCAAGTCGGAATCAGCTAGCGCAAGACAGGGGTAATTGGAGATCGCAGGGAGAGGCCTTCGTCCTGCAGTGGACATAAATATAGACTGATGATGATGATGTGTGCTGAACTCATACACAAAACTTTGTGATTCATGTACTGCTGGACTCTATTGCATTTATACCGCACATCTGGTGTTCTACTGAGTGCCATTTTTTGTGACATTATTCACTCTTTTAGCGCATATGTTTCCTTCGCTAAGTGACATGGAGTAGACGGTGCTGCCACAAAGGCGCCAACCTCTCCTATTATTTATTCATTTCAATAAAAACAAAACAAAAAACAAGTCAAATCTTTATGAAAACCGTGACTTCACAAAAGACCTATATCGAAATTCTGTCAACGTCGTCTAAAAAAATGAGAAAAAAATCAATGTCATCCAATGTGGAGACATTGCTTGACGAGTTTAACTTGTCAAATGAAGACGGGGACTGTGACAAACGCATTAGTGCAGCACGTCGAATTACTTTTGACCACCCGAATTTTCTTAACATTCACAAAAAGCACGGTATCAATGAGTGCTTTCGTAATGCGGCTGGGCGCGCGGCTGGGCATCGAACCCGCAACCACGGTAGCAGAGCATCATAGCCACCGTGGCGGGTTCGCGTGAGAAAAGAAGCTGCCCGCTTGTTAAATAGGTTTTAACACACGTGGCTTACTTACTGTCCAGTCACGAACCAAATTCTTATCGTAGCCTGCAGGTGCCTTAATTGTTACCTTATCAACGAACAGCCCTCTTCGCGCACGCGCGAACACAGACACACGCACACACACACACTCACACATACACACACACACGCACGCACGCACGCACGCAGCGGAGACGTTCAGAGGGAAGAAAAACACTAGGCGAATAAAACTTGTTACCGCAATGCGAAAACAAGACGGAGGGCAGTACACAGAGACGCGGAGATGCAGTGGAGTCTATAGCTTTGCTTAAACGTCCATGCAGGAGCGCTTGAAAAACCTTATTCCGGCAAAAGTGTAACAAGCTCGGGCGCAGCCCGCAGGCTTAAGTTGCACCGCGAAATGATTTGTGAAGCCGCTCATGCGCGGCGAACGTAAACAGATCAGTCTTTTTTTTTTTTTTTTCTGTCTCTTTTTTTTTTAGGTGGCGTGAATCGGATGCCCGTCCGGCGACAGTGGAATTAAATTATGACTGCGTTCCTTTCGCAAACCCCGCTCCTCGGACGGAGAAGCCCCTCCCCCCGTTCGGAGAACAAAGGCGCGGAAACAATACCAACACCGCGCCTCTCGCCGCTAAGACAGCAACAACGACACCGCCACCACCACCAGCAGCAGCATGCAGCAGAGGTATGCGTAGAAGCAACCCAAGACTGCCGGCTGCAAGAAAAAAAAATGAAGCAAGAAAAGCAAACGTATGAGACGAAGGTAGAAACTTTTCTGGAAAACATGGTTTTGCGGGGATGCGGATTGAAGAAAGGCCCGAGGGAAGATGCACCGACACGCGCAAGAAGAATGCGCGCGCATTTTTTTTTTTTTCTGCCGCGAGCGGAAACAACGCGCGGACAGTTGCTTCGGAAGAGAACGTAGCTCCGGTTGAAAGGGGTGTGCGAGGAGAGGGAGTTGTTTCGCGTGCCGCTGAGGAAGGCGGCTACGAATGTTGCGTTGTCTCACGCCCCCCTCCACTCCCCCTCTCTCCCCCCCTCCACTCCCCCACCATTCTCTTGCTTCCGCAAGTACCCGCGGATGAAGCTCCCGGCTTGCGCGCCCGACGACGTGCGCTTAAGCAATCAGTGCGCGTTTCTTTCCATTTTTTTTTTTTTTTTCTGTATTTCTGTTCCTTCTCTTTCATTGTAGAAAGCGGCGCTCTCCGTGGTCTCGCCACTGCCGTTGTGTTGCCCGCTGAGAACGGACACTGCCGCTTCTTTTGCCGAGAAGGAAGGAGGGACGGAGGCGGAGAAAATTGAAATTTCCTCGGAGGATTTCTGAGCGAGTAAAAGAGGCAAGGGTGGTGGTCGGCGTGTTTTCTTTCCATCGCCGCGCAGCCTCAGATATGGGTGTGGGAGACTATGCTTATAAACGATATTTGTTTCTCGCGCCTGCGCTGTATACCCTGATTATGGAAACTCGCGGACGCCTCGGGAAATTGCGTCTTGAAACGCGGTGGGATGAGGATTGCTTTCGCTGTGGGTGCGTTCGTATATAGGAATATACGAAGAGGAAATACGAAGCAAGACTGATGGAGAGTGAGGAGGGGCATTGCTATAAGCCCCAGTTGGGAGAAGAAAGAAAAATGAAGTAAATATTCAATCGTGAAACGAAGAAAGTAGAAAATAGACTCGCGCTGAGAATAATTAAAAGTGGAATGCCATCCAGTTGGTTACATTAAGGTGTAGCGTGTTAATTAAGATTTGATTAACCTCCTTTTAAGGAGTGACGCCATGCTTCTGCTTTACGTAAAGGCGTGTTTGGAATGAAGACGAATGAATGAATAGTGAGTTCTAGTAAGTGGCACACACAAGCTCTGCGCTCACAAGTCGCGGTAGCGTAGTCGCGGCGGCCGTCATTATAACACACAGCATCTTGAAATCGCCGAACATACCACCTTTTGACCATGCGCAACGGCCCCATTTCTAGATCCGTGAGTGTTCACACCACACGTGGAAACTATGTCACAGACACAGCGCAGACAGACACAGGCTTGGGGGTCGCTAATGTCGTAGCAGATGTAGCGCCGCAGCGTCTAGGCCGAGCGGTGGCTACTCACGTTAGCGGCGTCACGGTGGCTCCCTGCTGACGTAAAAAGTTATACGTAAAACGACGGTGCGTTATCGGCTGTTTACGTGCGTGCGTGCGTGGAGGGAGCGTAGGCAGGGGAAGTGTGAGGCGACCTTGATGGTGCAGCGTGGAGCCCAACGCAATCCGACGTTGGGATACCGTTTGCGATTTGCATTTAAGTCACCTGATCTAACGGCTCGTGTGATACGCTTCTGGGGTTCATGGTTCGGACTCGGGCGTCTCACTGTGGGTCGCTTGCCTACGCCGCCCCAGAGCACCTAAAACGTGTTAGCTGGCCTGCGCTATACCGGGGCGTTGCACTAAGCTGACTAACCGCACCCACGGCGTCGTCCGTCTCTATCGCCGAGAGCTGCTTGTTGGTGAGGAGATGAGGTCAGGAGGTTTCAAGGAAACAAATGGGTTTATTTTACTTATTTACAACTCACAACGCTCCACGGATATGGAAGCACACTCCATGTCGGAATACTTTACATGTCTGATCTCACTACATGTCTGAGCACACACGGCAGCACACGCATGTCGGCCCCCTAAATTGCACCAAAGATGTCCTCTTATAAAACAGTCGCTTTCCCTATAGATAACTAGACTATCGAATTTGATGACCGTGTCTTGCCCAATCATAATGGTCAAACTGTTTGCAAAACCCAACCCGTGGCGTCGCACCATTCCGCCGGATACGCCGGACTCCGCCTCCGATGTTGTGAGATCACCCCCGCATACGAATCAACCACGCAGCCATTGGGAAACTCACGTCGACGCTGTTCCTACGAAAGTCGCCGACGTTGGCCCCTTGCATCAATTAGTGGGCTTTCCGTGATGGTCAGATTATCGCGATGTGAAAAGTCTGGCCTTGATGGTCGTTACCGCTTCCACAGAATGCGACGATCGCTGTCACCTCGAAGGAAGCTTCTCTGTTGACCAGTCAAATAATAGCCGGTGCCGGGCTCCGCCGTCGTCTAGGCGGGCGCTGATCAGGTGGCCGCTTCGTGGGAAGCACCCAAAGAATGGCCATTGCCGTTTTGAGACGTAGCACAGCCGATTTGCAAAGTTAGAGAGAAATGGTGACTTCGTGAAGTTCCTTAAACTAACGTTCCGGGCCATGAAGCACAGTTGGCATGGCTGAGTTCAAAACTGCAAGCGCCTATATATATATATGCAGAGGTGGCCGTAGTTACTGAGCTGTACGTACTTAACGTCTCTCCCTAATTTCCATATTTGCGACTACTAAAATCCGCTTCCGTGGCATGCCGTCTGAATCAATAAAATAATTTCGGAGAATATGCATCTGGAGCACCGTAGAGCAATGTTCACTGACAGTTCTTTTTCTTGCCCCAGCATCTGCTGGGTGCTTTGTTTTGGACACGAACCCTTAAATACAGCGCATATGTGTATTGGACCGTTCCTAATGGTATACCGACCACAGAACGGTATAAAATCACGTGGATGTCTAGTACAGCGGACATTTCCCTGTATCTTCAAAATATTGATTGAAATCAACCACGAATAACATGAACGCCGAACTAGTAACTAACAACGCACCACTTTTTGCCGAGGCAGCTCCCGAAACACTGCTGCACTGCTTCCGAAACACTGCTACAACTAACGAGTGCTTTCTTCCGTTTTAGGACTTCCGTCTAGAGGAGAGGCACACCCTCAATATTCGCACGCGATAGCTTTTGGAAGTGGAGCAACAAACCAGAGAACAGGCAAGACGCAGTTACGCGCGTTTATTTAACGCTCGCCCAAAATGTACGTGTTTACGGGCCTGGGAATCGGGCTCATTGAGTCGGCGCACGCGATCTGGTGTGTTACAGTGTACAGAACGCGCACTATTCGCGAAATAGCCTGCTACGCGGTCGTTTCCCGAGAGTGCAGCGCGCATCCAACTCAGCCGAACGGTCAAAGGGAGTAAAAAAAGTGCGGAAAAGGGGGAGCAGAGTCGGTGCAAACTGCTCGAATGCACGCTTTGTACGGAATTCACCTCGCGCACGCCAGTCGCGTGCCAATCAACCATCTCGCAACTTGTAAACCGTAATAACGCTCTCAAGCAGCCGACATCCTTACGCGAGTATATACTTCGTTTCATAGGGAGTTTTTGCTAGAGAGATTTCAAGGGCGAGCGTTCTCGAAGCTAAAATACGCGCTATAATACCGAGTACGTGACGCACTGAGGCATGCAGAGAGGCGATATATAACTACACTTTAGTATAACGTTGACGTCACTAGCTTGGACAGCACATCGGGAGATGGTGAAAGGCGTATACGCACTAAAACGGGAGTTCTGGTGGTGGCGTATAGAGCTCTGGGCAGGGATAATGCACTGGTTCTATATCAATGCCCGTTCGTGTTCGCGCATCGCCAGTGGGCGGATTGACGCTCCGCCCACGTTTTTCACCGGGACATCGACCGGTCATGAGCGATGTATGATAGGAAAGGAATATAATCGAGCGATAGAAATTGTTACAATATACCGGCCCTGGTTTTAATGACCGATGCAACGTCATATTCAAACTTGCCCTCAGAACGCCACGCGGAATCCCGTAGCGCTTCTGTCATTATGCAGAAAGACCATAACAATGCTTACCTCAGCAAAGCCGCATGATGTGACAGTGGCCAAGTGTACGTCCTCATTTCTCTCATCCATGTCCGCTAACAAACAACTTCTGCAGTGAGTATAAGTTACTCACAGTCTGCGCAGAAAGAGAGAGGGAGAAAAAAAGAGAGAGCCTCCCGCCGTAGTCGCGACGCGGTAGTTCAACCAATAACGTGATATTAGCCAGTCCCTTTATCCTATCGACCGTTGCTCCTTCATTAAGCACAAGAATTGGTGTACGTATAGCCGGCCAAATCTATAGCTAGCTTATAGAAATGCGTTCTATTCTGCTGTCCAGTGCGTTACGATCGAAACGAACTTGCGAAACGGTCAAGGTTAACTAATGCTCACGAAGCTCGTGAAGATAGCATAGTCATTTGTTTGTTCCTAAATTAAGGTGCTGGGGCACAGAAAGTCGCTGCTCGCGCACGCTAGTTAAAGATTTGGGCGGCTGTACATAAACAAAATATGCACCCGATCGATTCCTTTGAAAAAAGCGGCGCAGCTACAAATGATACCTGAACGTTAAAATTAATTATATGATGGGGTTTTACGTGCCAAAACCACGATCTGATTATGAGGCACGCCGTAGTGGAAGCTAAATCTTCCATCGCGCTCGGGCTGATCTCCGCCTGGGCGCACCGCGCCAAAGTAGTCATCAGTGCCGAGAAGTCTCACTTCCTCTACTTCTCGAACAGTCATTCATCTTCATCTGGTCGCATCCGCCAACCCATTGTTCGCGTGAACGGACAACCACTGAAGTCTCGGACATCCATAAAAATTCTCGGAGTGGTTTTTGACACGCACCTAACTTTTAATGATCACCTGAATTATCTTCGATCTTCTTTCCTCCCGTCTCCTCCTCTTTCTCAGAATCCACTACTCGATGTCGCCATCTGCTCTTCGCCTTCTCTATAATCAGGTTCTGCTACCGTCTCTTACATATGCATCTCCAGTTTGGTGGCCGCCATTTCCTACTTCACAGTTTAAGTCAAAACTTCTATCCATTCAGCGCACCCTGCTATTAACAATCACCGGCGCATTCCGCACAACGAGAACGTCATCTCTACAAGTCCTGGCAAATACCTATACCACTCCCAATAGAATTAGCTCGTTTAAATGCTCAATTTTCACTATTTACACTCAAAGCCATTACCTCCTATGGCCCTACCACTTACTACCCGCAGCAAATCCAATTCCCTCTTAATCCCTGGGACATTCACCCCAGCCGGAAACACCGCTTCCTTTTTCATCGCCTCCACATTCACGAGGTGCCCACAGTAACATCACTCCCAGTCTACCATATCTACATGGATGGATCGTTCACGCCACGTTCCTCTGGTTCGGCATTTCTACTTCTTAACGTTCACGGACAGCTTACGAAAGTTGGCAGATACAAAATCATTGGCGCAACAAGTTCCTATTTAACGGAAACGTTTGCACTTCTGGAAGCTCTCACATACATCCGCTCTCTGTCGAACAATACTCCGGTCCATATATATTCTGACTGTTTATCGTTATTGACGGCCTTATCTTCTCTCACTACCACTAATCCGTACGTCTTTCAAATCAAACAACACCTGTTATCAATCAGTGCTCTCCGTCCCGTCGCTCTCTTTCACGTCCCCGCGCATCGTGGAGTTGAAGGAAACAAAATGGCCGATCACTTTGCGAATTCTGCCGCTTCGCGGGGTCTGTCCAGGTTCGTCCTCACCTCTCCGACCCCCATCAAATCTCAAATGCGCACCTCATCCTATGCGCAGTGGAACGTGGCGTGGACGCGAGACAACACGGACACTGAACTCTTTCGGTGGATTCCCAACATAAATAATATACCTATCTTTTTTCCGCCTAAAAAACCACTTGCACACTTCATTACCGCACATGGCAGGATGCCTTTTTACTATTTCCGATTTAACCTCTCCCCTCATAGCAATTGTGCGTGTGGGATGCCATGCACCGACGTGCAACACTTTTTTAATGAATGTCCTCTCACTAATCATCTCGCCCGACTATTAAAGGACAACTCTCAAACGCGAATAACACCTAATCATTATAATGCTTCACTCAATAATAAGCGGACGCGAGCTTTACTCATTCAACTGTACCACCTCATAGCCTCATTCACATTCCCGGCAACTGCGTAATCAGACCCTGTTCAAGCGAGTGCACTCCCCCCCCCCCTTTCTTTTTCTTTCTTTTTTCCTTTTTTTTGTATTCACTCTCAGCTTTCGTTACCTGCTGTCCTTTGTTATGCCAACAAAGGTGGAGCTTGCCTCCGGGGACAGTTGGGACGGAATGTCTGGTACATGCCATCATCATCATCCCCCTCTCTCACCCCTTTTTCGCTCATGATTGCTTCTTTGAGCCAAAAGTTCACCCCTGGGCTAGCCTTCCAGGCCTTCCATCAATGGAGCCAATGGGTCCTGCTCGGTGCCACGGGCCCGGACTGGCAGTACTGCTGATGCTTCATGGAAGCCTTCATCATGCACACCAACCGTGCTGTCTGGACTTTTCCTACTGGTGTTTGTTGTTGTTGTTTTTTTTTCTCTCTTCTTCTCTTCCTGGCTTTTCTATCTGTGTTATTGATTTATCTATTTAGTTCTTTATTTATTTTTCCCCTTTTCTTACTCTGTATGTATGTCTGTGAAATACGTGTGTGTTTACAATAAAAAGCTGAGACGCGACATGCCACGCCATGGCAGACACTTAGCTCCCACCTTTTGACAGGACTTGCCCGCATATTCTCCGCCTTTTGGGTCGGCTCACCCTCGGCATTCTTTCATGTTTTTTTTTCTCAATTGGCTTTTCCCTAAAAACCTTTTTGGGTTGTACCTATATTCATTTTCTTCTGTTTGGTTTCAGCCTGCGATACGTTAGTGGTGCGGGCTACCTTCATTTTCATTTAAGTTGTTTTTCTTGTTCAGAGGGACCCAAAAACAAGCCGTAGTGGGGGACTCCGGAAATATGGAGCACCTGGGGTTCTTTAACGTGCACCGAAATCTACGTACACGGGTGTTTTCGCATTTCGCCCCCATACAAATGCGGCCGCCCTGGTCGGGTTTCAATCCCACGACCTCGTGCTCAGCAGCCCAACACCATAGCCACTCAGTAACCACGGCGGGTACCTGAATGTCAAAGTAGATCATGCACTCGGGTAGCACGCCCAAGTTGTATACGCAAAATCATGCGAACGTTTCCCAGCCATTATAAAATGGCCTGGCATTAAAACGCGGAATTTCCACAGCCTTCTGTAAAGACACGCAGACGGCAGGGCACGCCACACGGCATCCTCTAAAAAAGCGTGAGGGTTTTCGTTGTTTTTGGAAGCCTTATCAGGGCATATTCACCGCTGAAGACTCGCATGTAACCATTATCAACTTTACAAGCGATCGAGTGTTCGGAAAGGACTGCTTCGTGGCTGCATTGAGCGTCGAAGAGACGGGCAGTGGCACAGAAGGTGATCTGTTGTCTCGTCACATCCGCAAATAATGCATGCGCAGCACTGTTGGTCAAGCCTGCTAGGAAGAAATAGGCATTCGTAAAAGCAGACGCCCAACTACGTTCAGCACAATAAAGTTGTTTTGCGACGGGAGAATTCGGGGGGTAGGCGAAGTCGCGAGTAAGGGTCGAGAGAATGGAAGTTGGTGAAGCACTGTCAATTCCATCGTCGAAATGTGATGCGGTGAGAAAGTGATTGAAGTTGTCGCGCGCAGCATTCATTCTGGGGGGTGTTATATAACCGCCCTCACGGGTCTTGTTTATGAGCCTAGTGCGCCGCGTTATCAGCGCTGTCGTTCTTGACGATTCAGCATATGCAATATGGCAATCGTTGCAACTGTCGAAGAATATCTCGGGAGGCTCAAGACATCGTCCGCGAAGCGCTCGGGTCTAGCACGCGGCGCATGTGCAGAAAACCCGGGAACGGGCAACGCCATAAGGATCTAACTTTTTGTTGCGAGAGCAGTAACGAACTGAAAGAAGGGTCAGCAAGTGTAACTTCCGTAACGCAGCCAGGCTACGAAACTATACTTCCGCAATGCATCCAGATCGACAACGAAATTGCACATGATCCGCCACGTCGATCGAGGCGGCCAAGACTCGTGACGCTCGGGTGATGGTTCCACCTATATACGCAGCGTCTAGAAAAAGCAAACGTCGCGACGCGTTTTCGTTGCAAAGCGTTTGCCAAGACCAGCGCCGTGACGGATGACGATCGCGAGACGCGATCGGCCAACATCGTCAACAACGGCTGAACTATTCGCTAGTTTATGTGCGCGATAAATTTATAACACCTAATTTCTGTTTTTTCTTTCTCTTTTTTTAGCAAGGCGTTCGAAGAGATTTGCTATGAACTGCTTATTTTACAGCTAAGTCTATTAGACTTGACAGTAGCCGCAGAGCTGGCGTAGTGGCTTTGGCGTTGTGATGCAAAGGCCGAGGGAGGAAATCTCAGCCGCGGCGGCCGCATTTAGATGGGTGCGAAATGCAAAAAAAAAAAAAAAAGGCCTGTGTACCGTGCATTGGGGTCGAGTTAAAGAATCCCAGATGGTCAAAATCATCCACAGTCCACCACTAAGGCATGCCTCATAATGAGATCGGGAGTTTCGGCACGTAATACCCCCAGAATTTAAACTTTTGAATTTAAACCTTCACAGTAACCTGCTGAATGTTTGCTTATTGCGTGTGCGTTGTAAATGTTTGCTTATTAACCGCTATGCTCTTGTTATGGCTAAAAGTCATGAGTCGCCATTGACCGGAGTTCGCTCTAGTGGGCCTCATCGATCAGTACTGTGACCCATTTTTTTTCTGATTTACATTATCGACCTACCATCTTTGTTGTAGTCTCACACTCACCTATTTGCGGAGATTTCGTAATATATCATGAAATGATTACTAACGGCGACACTAATGCTCTTCAATCTGATTTGGACTATACGTCGATGGACTGGCCGACGCAGCACCGGGCTCATAGAACTAAATATTAATAAGTGTAAAGTTATGCGTTTGCTCAGGAACACCAATACCCTTCCTACTTATTACCTTCATAGAATTAATCTGGAACCTGTTAACTCATACAAGTACTTAGGTGTCCATATTACTGCGAACTAAAAGCAGGCTTTGTTACTTACGTCGCAATTTTTCCAAGGCACCATCATCTTTTAATGTTACTACTTTACAGGTCATCAGTGTGGCCTATACTGCACCATACACTGCAGTTGTGGGACTCTTACCATGAAAAAAATTATTTTTTCGTTCGAGCTTATCAGAACAATTCAGTGCGATTTATATTTGTATATTATAACCGCACTTTAGCACAATCTCAATGAAAGTTAATCTAGCTCTTCCATCACTTGTGTCACGTAGAGCAATACTACATTTGACCCTGCTTTACATTACAAATTTATCACCATTCTTCCCTTCACAATGACCATTCTTCAAGCTCATTACGTATCGCGCCGCATCGATCATCTCCATAATGTCGGAATTCAATCAAGGAACACTAACACATTCAGTCACTCTTTGTCTCCCTTAACATCGCAGGAATGGAACCACTTTTCTCCAAGACATTGGCGCCATCGCCGATAACAAACTTTTCCGCCAGGCATTAGCGAACATTGTATAATTGGAAATTAATAATATGTAATATTGTTTACATTATTTCACGTATTTGTATTTCGTTGTTCTACTTCCGTTTCCGAGACGACTCCTCTCTGTAATGCCTTTGAGCCTTGTGCGTAACACAAATACATAAATTCGTGCACGCGAATTATTTCGTCAATATTTCCCGAGTTGTGTACAAAAAATATAAAAAAAATAAAAACACGGGCACTGAGTTGCGGATACAATGTGCCTTCTACATAACCACGTGACACCATTTTATTTTTGTACCAAGAGTATTGCGACGCACAGCGTTACTGAAGTACTACTACAGGTTCGACGGGATACCGAGGTGCAGCTTCCGTCAGAAATAGGGAAGGAATAGCTTTTTTCTTCCGCATAGTGCATGAAGCCAATAACTAACTTGTGCACGCACTTTAAACAGGTGATTCACTTTTCTTTACGAAAAACAAAATGCGACTTGACTGGCTGTGCATTGAAAGCCAAGGTGGAATTACTTTGCAATCACCAGGTCCCACTAGAAAAATGTACCAGAGATAGCGCTTCCACTCTGACTTTATTTCGCAATGCAGTCTGCAGCACCATGGAATAAACTAATGTAATTTTGGCACGCTTATTGGCAGTCCATCATAATTGGACTGAAGGAGTTGGGAGGAGCTCTTAAGACACGGTTCCACCACTTGCCGCCTTAGGGTGCGCTTTCTGGCACGGCAGCGTTGCTCGCGAGCGGAGCCAACTGTGCGGAAGAAGCGGCACGTTCAATCCGGAGCACGGATCCGTACGCGCTCACCCTCAGCGAGCGGCGGCGGCGGCGGCGCCGGCAGCACTCCTTAAAAACAGGTCTACGGTGCGGCGCCCGGACCAGAAGAAGGACACCAGCGGCACGATGCGCACCAACGCCACAGCTCAGCGCCGCTCGCCTCCCGCGGCCCTCCTCCGGGCGCCCGGATTGCTCCGAATCGTCCCGATGCCGTCGATGCTGCCGCTGCTCCTGCTACTCCTGGCGGCCGCCGTAGCGCTCCTGGCCGACACCGCGGCTGCGAACCCTTCCATCGGCGACGTCATCGGTCAGATCAGGGAGCGCGCAGCCGCCAACGCCGCTGCTGCCGCGGAGGACGGTGGCAGGACCACGTCCGCGCCTCCCAACAAGACCAGGAACGAGCGGATACTGGAGCAGTGGTCCAAGTTCGAAATTAACCTGCAGGACCTGGTGGATAGCGTGATAAGGAAGGTGCTGCCGACGGTGATACGGCGCAGCTCCGAGCTGGAGGTGTCTCCGGACTGCCGCGACGCCCTGCTCAAAGTGGTCTTCGGCATACGCCAGCTCAAGAGATGGGCCTTCCAATGTGAGTGGTCAAGTCGTATCGTAGTGTCACTATGAGCGCCGTTTGTGCGGGAGATTTTACATTTTACAGGATAGTGGCAACCATTTCGTCATGCGCCTTTTCTTTAAGAGCGAAGCTTTGTTTTTCTATAGAATTTTTTTTTCTTCTGAAAGAGCCGACACTTTCTTCGCTCATTACGCTGATGTTCAAGAGAAAAGCGCGTGCCGAGGCTTTCGGCACTCGCTTAACTCGTGCACTCGGTGTAAGCTTTTCCACTGAGCCCAAGCGAACCGCGGTGACGATTCGGGAAACGTATAATACCACACTTCAGCGCTCACACGACGCCTCTTCTCCAGGATGGCGTTCTGTGGGATCGGTCGTACCAAAACCGGCCCTGTGCACACAAAAGTTTGCCGTTGGCGTATTACCGCCGAGTCTGAAGCCCTGAGCTCGACTTGAACTCGCAGTTGCTCTAGCTGATGGCACCATGGGGCAAACATGTGCTGTACCAGCTGACGATGGCCTGCTAATGCGAAGACAGCGGAGCGCATTTAAAGTTTATTCCGGATGGCGTCACGCTGTTGGCCGTCACGCCACAAGAATTTCTGACTTCGTACGTATCGCCCACGTGAACGGCGGTTCGTGGCACCAGTTATGAACATTGATTTTATTCGTCGGGTAGTTATTCTGGGCTTATTCTGAGCTGTGTTTCTCTCTGTCATAGGCGACGCACAATACCGCGTTTTCGCCCTCATTTTGAGGACGATGCTTGACATGCAGGCGCAATCTGGGCTTTAAAGACGTGCACAGCGACTTCTTGAAGAACGGTACTCAGAGTCGTGCGCGTGCGTCTATACAACAGCTAACAAGATGTCAGCTAGTCTCATTATTTCGCGCATTCACGAACTGGGTACGCATGTTAAATGAACGTTTCGTGGCTGATGCCTCACAGTGCGAACACTACTGCACCAATTCTATAGCAAACCGATTCTGGAAGCCGCATAGTGGTGTATAGTAACTTTGCTTAAGGTTACGTAATAACGCACCGATGTTTGCGAACAGTTTTACAGCCTTCAGCACTGGTAAAAAAAGACCGCCTTACGGCGCGTACGTGTCAACGACGTTTAACGCATACAATGCAGCAGTAACAGGCGTAAAGCCTCCGTGACACCTTCCTGTATATATAGATCGTGAGAGTGATGCGTCATAGTGTGTTGGTTTGCCCGTCCGAACGGAAACCGCTCGTTCGAGACAGTTTGCGTCCGAGTGCGTGGCAGACCACCGCAGCAAGAGCCTCCCGATGTACGCTGCCTTGTACCGTTAGTCCTTATCGCTGTCTCTAACCTGCGTCCCTCAGCGCTTCGCCGCGGGTCACGAGACAGAATCACGCTTTAACGCAGCGCGTGCCCTATCACCTCACTGCAGCGGCCGCGTTCGTTTTACACCGAGAAAACCCGAGCAGTGGGTGGTGGCCTTCCCATCTGGAAGCCTGCGCGCTCAGTAACAACGCGTCTCGAACCGAACTACCACCGGCGCGAATGCACTCCGGAAAGAGACTGCTTCCGGCGCTCCAGACAGTGGCGACGGAGGCACTGCAGCGCTGGCAGCATTTCAGGCACATATACGAGTATCGGAAACAGTGCGCGCGCATTCCAGGTCGTTTTACGGACCGGCCAGAGAGCGCGCACACCTGACTACCGGCCGGCTAACCAACGTCGCGCCCTCTTGAGTGCAAGGGGACTGGCCTATGGGGGAGCGACGGGCGGGGTACACGCCGGTCTGCTTTTTTTGTTGCTGTTCGGTTGTTCCGAATATCACGTGCATTCCAGATCGCTTTTGAATATCTAAGGGGCCCGTGCTGTGTGACCTGGCAAACACGGAGCTCAGTGTGTCGAACGCAATACTCGCCGCCGCCGCCGAGGAAGTAGGCAACTAGGCTTTGTGCGCAGGCACGCCTGTCGAAATCGTCGGCGCGCGCACACTGCGATGGCATATCGCCACGCGGCGAAGAAGGAATCGATGGCGCCAGCCGTTTCGTGGGGTCGCGAACCGATATATTTGCGCCTTAACGCGCCTCCTTCCGCACACATAAGCCGCGCACCTGCGTGTGACACGGTTTAAAGATGGGACGAGAAGACGGGGCTAATGGGGGTGGGGGGATATCAGTATATGATGGTCCCCAGCCTGTAAACAAACAACAAAATGTATTGAGAAAGAAATGCAAGCGCCTAGTGACGTTGCAACGAGTGTTTCTGATTTCAGTTTCCATCGTAGACAGCAGTCCTTGCTTTTTCGGCATTAGTGTGACATAGATTGTGAAGCCAAATTTATTGTGCCGATAACATCTGGCGGCGTCACCGTTACCTATACGCAAGTGCTCCTTCATCACGGCGCACCCTCATATGGACGCTGTTGAGACAGGTACTATCTGGCAAGGCCGCGGAACTGGGTATAGAGAGGAACAACTCCTTTTTCTAGGCAACGCATTAGCCCCGGCATACGGGACGTCGCTAACAGTGCGGCTAACACTCTGCGAAGCGTCCCGGGCTGTCAAACTGTGTATAAGCAACTTGCACCAGCCAGGTGGCGCTGCGCGGATCCTTCACTCCAGTGTCGCCGGCACCAGCCGCTAGGGCTGCGAGGAAGTGGAGCAACGCTCGCGTTAGTGTTGCGTGCTACCCGCCGTGGTTACTCAGTGGCTATGGTTGGGCTGCTGAGCCCGAGGTCCCGGGATCGAATCCCGGCCACGTCAGCCGCATTTCGATGGGGGCGAAAACTGTCCGTGTACTTAGATTTAGGTGCACGTTAAAGAACCCCAGGTGGTCCGGAGTCCCCCACTACGGCGTGCCTCATAATCAGATCGTGGATTGGCACGTAAAACCCCATAATTTAATGTAAATTTTTAGTGTTGCGTGCTCAGCTCTGCCCATCCAAAAACTCCTGCTAGGTAATTTTCGTGGCAGCGCGTGCGAGCGCAACCATGGCCGGTCATCGCATCGCGGTCACCTTAGTTAAACGTTCGGAGAAGTCGTCCACTATTGCCTCGCGATAAGCTATCGTAGCTGTCGTCGCCAATGTGAAACGTGTCTTT
Organism: Dermacentor silvarum; assembly: GCF_013339745.2. Taxonomy (NCBI): domain Eukaryota; kingdom Metazoa; phylum Arthropoda; class Arachnida; order Ixodida; family Ixodidae; genus Dermacentor; species Dermacentor silvarum. The sequence continues at coordinate 300,508,201 of NC_051154.1, forward strand.
ACCAATTTTGCGTCTTCCGCTCGTTAGGCTGTGTTCTAGCGCTGCTGTCACTAGTGGAAAGCTTCAATGCAGGGGCCTTTACAGGGTGCCCCCCAGGTAACTTTTGCCAAAATTTTTCATGATGACCTACAATTTCCTGATTGGCAATTTTGCTCTGATTATAATATTTGAGAAGTTAATAAATAATAATAACTAAGTCAGTCATTAGGCGAAATACAAAAAATATAGTGTGACTTGCTCCAAGTGACGGCAGACAACGTTATCTTGGTTGTGTCCGCGGCGACGTGGCACTCGCACATTTTTTTTTTTTTAATTTTGGCACAAGTTACAAGTACACCTGTATATAGTCTGCGTACGGGAGCAGTGCCTAAAACTGCATGTGTGTCACGCGGTTAACAGAGATTAACCAAAATTAGGCCACAATGTCATCACAGGTTCACGACAAAATACGCAAAGGTGCATTGATGGATAATACTTAATCGGAAAACCGGCTTTTGGTTATGGGAATAAAAGCCCGATAGGGTGCCACAGTTATCGCTGTTAGTGCACCGTAGACTTACACGTGACAGTTACAATCTGTATGTAGGAACAGTAGGTTTTAAAAAGCTGAAGAATTCTAGCGGAGAGTCATCGAAGAAAGGAGAGGCAATAGAAAAGAGCTCGCTGCGCATGAGATTATGGAAAAGCTAAATGGGAGGGCAGGGGATTTGAAACAAAGAGGCCAAGTAAGAAAACGCATGGGTCGACTCGCTCGCCGAATTTGCGCGTCGCTGGGTGGCTTGAACGGTACATGAATTCCACGGCACACGTCTGAGAGATATCTTCTGGCGCAGAAATTCGCGTCGAATCTTCCGGGACGATACAAATGCCTGACCGCGATGTAAAAAGATCCATTGAACGTTTTCACAGTGAATAGGGCGTCCATCGAAACTCCCCCGCGTTAGAATGAAAAACGTGGGAAGAGGTGGAAGAAAATGAAAGCTAGATAGACATGGCTACACAGTTTGTGGCATGCGTAAAATTGCATTGAGCGCGCACCCAGAATGCATGAACACGAAAAACAAGGCGCAAGCAAACGAATTCAGCGCTGTTGTCTTTAGCGCGACGCGCAGTGCAGTCTATTAACTTGAACCTCGAGGAAACAAAAAAAAAAAAAAAAAAAGGAACGACAGTGTAGATTTCAGCCATTTCTTCGACTAAGAACTCATTTACTGCGACTGTATAGCGGGCCTTCAGAGCGGACGCCGCCATCTTCTCAAGAAGAACTTGCTAATTCCGATGTAACTCAACGTCGTCTTCGTCCGCTATCAATATTGCCCATGGTTGCCTCCGAAACGCGTGCACAGCCGCCACCAATCTCAGAGTCTACGTTGGGCGCAATCAAAATTACCAATCCCCAAAAGCAGCGTAATATGGCAGTGGTATAGCACGGCAAGCTCCCAACTGCACATTGTCACAGGGGCGGAGATCAAAGTTCCAGTGGCGATATTTGTTTGTTTTTTTCTTCGTCCTCCGCTGAGGTTGGAGCTGAGGATGTGGCCTGACGATGACGACAGGATGAGGACGACTGCCTAACACCGTCGGCATAACGGACAGGACGGACACATGCAAACCCAGTTTCAAGCTTCCTAACTGCCGTCGCAGCGGAAAAAAGTTCCCCGACAGTGACCGCATCAGCCTAATTCGAGAATACGAGAATGCAAGGCTCACACAAACAGCCTATCGCAAGAAACCAAAGAATAAAAAAATAAAAAAAAACTAAACAATAATCGAGGAGAAATGACCGCCGCAACAGCTGAAGAATGTTTTTTTTTTTTTGTTTAATAAGTTTTCATATCCCGTCTTGAGAGCAAAGGACGGAGGTATCTCGCCGCGCGCGCGTCATGCGAAGATGACGAGCCCTTCGCCTTTTATAACGAGATCAGCTGAAGCGTCCTCTGGCGGCACGTGGATAAGAAAGCGTGGCCGAGCTCGTAACGCGAGACCCTGCACCACTTTCACGAGCCGTGTTCGCGCCGACGCTTCCGGACCGCTGGACACCGGCGACGATGATGAGCTGAGAAACGCTTTCAAAGCACGGCTGCGAACATGCGCGGTCGTACAAACGTGCGGAATGAATGTATTTTCTGGTAATTTCTTTTTTTCTCCGCCGAGTTTCCGCGATTAGCTGCGCCTCGGAGCTTCTCCTGCATGCGCACCGTGGCGTTAGAAGATGGATGCACCTCAGGCGAGCAGGGACGATGCGCGAAAAGTTCTTGAAAGGAACAGCGACGCTTATAGATAAAGATCATCATCGAATAGCGGTGGCACAAACACCAAAAGACGTGTTGCTTGACGCGGCGAACGAGAATAAAGTTTCGATGTTCATATTTTGACGGGCAGCATGGTGTTTGGCTCAGTATAGGTCGTTTCGTAGCACACATACCGGTTATAGCACATAAACAGCGTTTTAGCCTTCTATTCTCAGCACTTGCTTCGTCTTTAACTGACGCCATGCAAAAAAAAAAAAAAGACAGAAAAGGAAAGAGAGAAAGCCCGCTCAGAAATTCGCACCCATGCTGAATGCACCTGGCTCAAAATCTGAGGAGGTTCATGCTGGGAACAGACTGAATAGTTGAGACTGTCAATGCGTAGCCCCACTTAGCAAGGGCGAGAGTAGCACGCGCTGGTACCACGCACAGCTTACCATGATTACCGTTACCATACGTACCATGCTCGCGCGCGTGGTTTTTCCGTCATTCTCATGCAAGCATTGTAAAGCTATGCAGCACTCTTTACATCCCAGCTGTTGAGTGTATGCCGAGTAACCACAGGCTCATGCTGTACGAAGTGAAGCCAAGCGCAGGCCCTTTCACACATGGCTAAATTGCAAGTTTATTGTTTGTTTCATTTTTCGAACCTGTTTCGCATTTACCGCTTCCTCAAGCGACCAAATTAAGGACGACGTTATTGCCGCTTGGTGCCAAACATCGCCAGTGCGCATTTGAGCTCCGCTGCGACGTCTGCTGCGTGCCTCGTCACGTGATCAGACACGTGGCCAGCGAATGATATACCAACGTGGGGCGCCCAGGTGAGAACGCTATAGCGTGCTTCTCTCTGTCGTTTGTACGCTTTCGTATTGTCGCGAACGGCTTGAGAAAACAGCGACAGTCCGATATGGGAAAACGAATTAGGGATTTCGCGGCACAAGGCATCATTCGTCACTCGGCTCGCATCCATTTGTTGCGGCGCAATCTAGCCGTGCATCCCAGGGTTGACAGCTCTGTGCGGCAAAACCCACGGTGTAGACCGATTCTGCGTGCGTCCGTTTTGATAAAAGAAAGAAGAAGGAAAAAAAATATATATAACACCCGCGAAGATTAAGCGTCTCGGTGGAGTGCAAGAAAAAAATAAGAATGAAAGTTAGAGTCATCGTGGCGGTTCTTCCGCATTTTTCGCTCCCTCGGTGAGATCATTTGGATGACAAACGATAGCTGTAGGGAATGGTGATTTTGTTGCATCGAATTTCGAGCCGATGGTCGTCGCGTCCCTGAGATTTCCTGCCTTTTTTTTATTTGTTCGGGGTGATAGCGTCTTCATCTGTTTGTTACCTCTTATACTGAGTCGTACGTCACACTGTTTTTTTTTTCGATGTTTCCAAATGTGTCGATTTGCGCGAAATCAGGATTAGTGACATTTTATTTTAATTACCAGATGGCGTTGAATCAATCGCAATCATTTATTATGATAGGCCTCATTCACTGTTCTCTGTGTTTCTTAAGGAACTCGCTAAAATAACTGCGAGGACATCGAGATGCACATTTAGCACCATTAGTCCTCGGCGACTCCGGTGCAGCATCGATATCACAGTTATAGCAAGGACGGCGCGACTCATACTATATACCTAGGCATGGGCCTCGGTGATCACCGTTACACGGGGAGCAAAGCGCTACGTGCAGCGTTGGAGATTTCGGAGGCAATGCCGTATCTAGTTATGACAAATTTTTCGGCGATTTACTTACTGTTGGATTAACTTCATGGCAGAATGATCGTCTCCTGTACACGGCGAACCCATGTTTGATTCTCGTCCGGGGTGAGAATTTTGCTAGCACGTGACTGACATCGTGTGCAGAGCTACGTTCCCACCATTGAAAAAAAAAATGCTATCACGCATAGACAATTCATCGCTGTAATAAAATGTATGTGCACCATGAGAGTGGGCCGGGATAACATAACGGTTCTATTCCAATGTCATTCTTTGTCACGCTTCGTCAGTGGTCAGAGTGGCGTTCCGTCCTCGTTATTAATGAGATTAGCCGGCGCGGAACGGTGGATGATAAGAGTGGCATAGAATCGAGCGGAAGGTATCGCTACATTACATAGGCTCCTGCTGGGGTGATATTTTTGACACACATGTTTCGCTACATTTTCCAATTCCGCCATGTTTGCAGCTTTAGCCAATCATAGACCGCCTTTAGCTGCCCTGCGAGCCAATCAAAGCTGACAAGACTATAGAACTCGACATTATCGCGGAATTCCGAGTTATTCATTTCAACGGTCTCCGCAGCGGAGATAGGCAACTCAGGACGATCCATGCAGAACAGCATCTAGAGCATATATGTGCATGCTAACGCTGACCTATATACACCGGAGAATTACGCGCTCGATAGTTGGGTGTATCGGCTGATCACTTGCGGTATCCTTTATAGCATTCTTCGGCACCCGACGCTATATAACTTGATTGGCTAGGGTTGCAGGGTATGTCCATGGTCCACAGATTTCACAGATTTCTCTGGCTCTCACCTCGTTCACTGAACAACTGGTTGTTTTTCTTTCTGTTTTTTTTTGTTTTTTGCCAGCGACGTGACGCCATGGTCCAAGGATCTTCGTTTCCGAAAACGGGTATTCAGTCCAGCCGGTATAACGCTGTCTGCAGAGGTCGGCGCTGTACGTCGTAACGGGAACAAAGAGGCAGGAGGTGCTTTATACGAGGGCCGTCGTCATTTGACAGCCTCGTATACCTTTAAAGCTTCACCCTCAGCTTCACCTTTATAGGAATTGGTGCATGACACACCTATGCGCTACTCTTGCGGGACCGAAGGAAATGAAACGGGAGGATGAAGCTCGGAGCTGAGAGGTATACCCAGACGACGACGGCACATGTCTTTGAAACAGGCGCTCAGAACGAGGGAGAAGGCGAAGAAGGAAGACACTGAAAATTTAATTATGGATGTTGTACGTGCCAAAACCACCGTTTGATTATCAGGCAGGCCGTAATGAGGGACTCCGGGTTGATTCTGGCCGCCTGGCGTTCTTTAACGTGCACCCAATGCACGTTAAAGTTGAGTTGCTGCATGCAAAAATATGACACGAAGTGCATAGACCGGCCTATTTGTTGGCCGTCCAGTTCCGTCATTATCTCATTTAGACTTTTGTTTTAGGCGAAATATATATATATATATATATATATATATACTTTGGCCTCTGAACCACCCTCGGCATACTTTCCGTACCACCACATCACCGCAAAGCACAAGGGCTATCGAGCTAGAAACAGTTGGCAGGCGCAGCGTGGGACTGTTACGCGCATTTATTCATCACCGCGGGGCTTGACTGTGTTACCAATTTCTAGGAAAAATATCGGAAAGATTGTCTTTGCTTCGTCTTGCCACGAGCATTTTCGCATTCGGCCCTAACAGAATGCGGCCGCCGCGGCCGGGATCAAACCCGCGACCTCGGGCTCAGCTGCCCAACGCCATAGCAACCCAGCAACCGTGGCGGGCAAGAAGTGTGCCAAGAGGTGTGGTGCGGCAAGAAGTATAATGTCCACGTCATGGCAGCGTACAAGAATATCGCCATGCATGTAACAGCGAGCATTGAGCAAGAGAAAGCGCATCGGGCGAGCATGCGCAGTTAAAGCTCCTCGGTGGCTCCAATACCGACCTACGACAGACACAGTTGAGTGTCAACAGTATAGGAACAACAACAGAGCCCCGTGTTGTCCTCGCACTACGTAGTGCGCCACGCTCGATCAGTTGTCCCAGTCAGCAGCACAGCTGTAGCAATAGCGAGCCCTCAGCCGCGAGCGCACTCGGGCCTCGCCACATGGTCCAGTGGCTCGCGGGGGGAGGGGGGGGGGGGGGGCACCACACGAAGACATGAGGGGGGCAGGAAAGGCGGGGGGGGGGGGGGGGTGCGCTTAAATCTCCCTTCATTGCCAAGCGCCGCCGAGCACCGCAAACAGAGGTGGAAGAGGGAGCGTGCGTTTACGCTTCTTCGCGTGTTGCGCCAGTAGCGGTCGCCGCCGCGTCCAAGGAACTCTCTCGCTGGCGACGGCCGAGTGGACGGCGGACTCTCCAGGCCCCGTGGCGTTGGTTGCAGTGGCGGAGTGCCTTCGAGCGTCCACTTCCGACCGCGCCCCTCCCCTCAGAGATCCCTTCCTCCTCCTTCTTTGCTTCCGGAGGCGCCCGGAAGTGCGCCCTTGTTCCCGTTTGGTGACCTCCCCGCTTTCTCGTTTCTTCCACTGGCGGCCAAGTAGCATCGAGTCTACCCCAGACGACGATGGCCTGCGGAGAAAGTGCCCCGAGGGAGGGAAGGGGGGGGGGGGGGGGGGCAGGAGGGGGAGATAGAAAAGAAAAGGTTTTCCGCAGATGCACGCTACATTCGCCGTGCCGCGTTTTTACTTTATCGCCACGTTTTATCTCGCTGTTGAATCTCAGCTCAGAGGCGCGACACGGTGGTGCCGAGTACACAGGCCAACGCGGCAGCCGATCCACTCGCAACGTCCATTAGCGTATTGTCTGGACAAGGGAACCCTTCCACTTCGGCGAAGCATTCACTGCGCGGCGAGCAATTCCTTAGTATACGTGGACTAATTGAGCTCCTCGGGGCCCGCGCCTTAGCTGTGACCCCCTGTATAACCCTCTTTATGAAAAAAAAAAAAATAACAGGTCCTCCACCATTGTCTTCTCGCCTACTACTCTTCGAAATGCGGACTTTGAGGTACTAATTCATCGTCAAACAAATTCGTCGCGCGTGCAAGTCGCCTTAATCCAAAAGCGCTCACGTGCGAACACGGGACTGCGGATTGGCAAATAGAATGGCGTGACCAGCGACCAGGAAATGACTCCGATAACGCGTGACGACGATAGAAGAGCAGAGCGGCTGCCGCGTCGAATCAGATGACGCGGGACAGAAACGGTTCGGCCTACCCCGTCACGGTGGGTCGCTCTAAAGCCCCAACCACAGGCATGCGTCGGCACGCTTCCGCGCGCGCCGACAAGCGAACGCGCCGCTTCGCGTCGGCTGGAGGAAAAGGGCGCGCAACCACAGGATACTAGCTCTGACGCGTGCCGGCGCTCGCTCCTCGGCTGCGGTGCACTGTTGCTTGACCATTTTGTCTTCAACTGTCCAAGTGCGGCCTAAAACAGCCTTCTCTAAACTGAGCTTGAAACAATAAGTCAGTGATCTGTATGCTATTTTAGATATAAAAAAACACGTTTGATTAATGAATGTACGCCTGCCGCAACGGTTTCCTTGAACATAACTGCACAAGCTATCGACATCAGCGATTGCGTTCGCGTTGTCGTCTGCAAGATCACTTTGCAAACACCTGCACGAGCATGGCATGTCACATCAGTAGCTCTCGTACGATCTCTTTTTTTTTTTTTTGTAGTTCGTTGCACAGCCAACTATGTAAGAATTACCTAAGAACTACGTAGGAACTACGCAAAGTATCAGTGAAAAATCTGTATTATAAATATAATTATGCTTGTTGGTGCACGAATGACATGCGTAAGTGGGTTCTGAGAAAATCAGCAAAAAAAAAAAAAAGTTTAAACACTTGTGGCGCTCACAAAGAGACATTTCGAACAGCCAAAATTTACCAGTTTCGTAGCTTGTCTCCTGATTCTTGTTTGTCTAATCTTTCCCATGGAACCTTTAATTTTTCTAGGTTGTTTTGAAGCATCAACACCGCATCGGGAGGCCTTGAAGCACTTATTCGTACTCTTGAAGCACTTATTCAAATGTATGGGCAGCTCATTTGCATAATATGAAAAAAATATATGTAAACAGGTTATTTTTAAAATTTATACACTTCAAGTCCCCACAAAAAAAAAAACGGAAAGAAATACCAGTTTGTTTATTGTTTTCAGCCTACAATGATGTTTCGAATGAGAAAGATATTCAATTTGTTATGTGAGGCATGTAACAATTGCTGTGCCATATATTGCACAACACTGGACTGCAGCCAACCATTATTAAACCCCAGAAGAAATTAATGGCACAATGCATATGATCAAGCAAACAGCGTTTTATTACACTTAATGGATGCTTTAAAAAACTGTCACACTATAATAATATTGCACAAAAGCTACTGAACTAAACTAATATACTAGTACATATTTAAAGATCAATTTCATATTACAGTAACAATAACCAATCAATCAAATGTTTATTATAGGGCCCTGAAACAGCTAGAGGGCCTCTGACTGGTGCACATAAAAAGCAATATGCGAGACAAAATGTACAGAGAACACAAATGTGGACGACAAAACAATGCGAGATAGAGAAACATATAAGGGAAAAGAAAACAAGGAAGCGTAAACTGCAGTTAATCATACATGATTATCTACATATATACAATACATAGGAAATGAACTCTGAAATATGTCAATGCAGGCACAATTCTCATTATGTTTTTTGGCGTCGAGCCATATATAGGACAGTCTTTATTGGAACAAGGCCAGGCAGAGAATGCGGAATGTTACCTGGTATACTGTTGCAGCACAACAAATTGCGCAGTTTTAGGAACGAAAAGGCATGATTTAATAAGTCTTGGATGAGTGACTAACAACTTCATTAATCGAAGGGGTAAGGTGTAAGGGAGTCTAGAGGTGTGAGTTGAGGTACATTTGAGAGTGCTGGACTATGGTCGCCAGAATGGCAAAAGTGGTGTTGGAAGACAGATATCAATTTATTCTGGATGCATGCAGTGATGTCAGAATTAGATTTGCATGTTGTACCTCAATCTACAGAGACATACTCTAGTAGTGGAAGGCACACAGCAGCATACGATTTCAGAAACAGAACAGGTGAGTGGTCATCATGCAATATACGACATACAATTCCAAGAGCGTGAAGGGCACTTTGTGCATATTTAATGTGTGAACAGAAGCTTAGTGTTTTGTCGAAGTACACACCAAGATCTTTGATTTCATCGACACTGGACAGTGGAGCATCCCGAAGGGCGTATGAAAATTGTACATGGTATGTTTTGCGCGTGTAACTTAATGCCATAGTTTTGGAAGCTTTTAAGCGTACATACCATTATTGTTTCTGCACCAGCTTGAGAGTGAGAAAATGTCTTTTTGGAGGTCAATGTAGTCGTGAACACTGTTGACAGTCTTAAATATCCTTAAGTCGTCTGCATACAAAGCCATGCTGTCCATCTATTAAAATGTTCTTAGCACTAACAGAAAGCAGGGAATGCAATACCGATTCAAACACTTTTGACTCAATGCAGCAGATAGATATAGGCTGGTAGTTAGTAACTGCACTCGCAGCACCCGATTTGTGCACGGGCAATATCCATGCTACCTACCCAAGTGCTAAAAGATATGCTAGACTTTAGGGAACTATGGAAGATGCTTCGGACAACAGGGACGCTTCTATACGTCTTAAGCAATGTGGGAGGAATACCATCAACACCACAAGAAAGGGAAGGTTTGAGGCACTTCATACACTTGAAAACAAGGTCTTCATTGACTGATAGCATAAACACTGTGCCAGGCTGAGAAGGAAGGTTACTTGAAGCATCCTTTACACAATAGACACAACAGAAATGTTCTGCAAAGGCATCACCAGTGTTCAAGACATCATCACCATTTTCATCAAGAAGACACCTTTTTGGTGCTCTCTTTGGAAGAAAGACAGCGCACGAAGCTCCAAAAATATTTTGAATTATGTGCCATGCTGGCTTCAACACCATCAATGTGGTTGTAGGGATCATTATAACTATAATAATAACAATAATAATAATAATAATAATAATAATAATAATAATACCTTAGCAGTACCATGGCACTCTAGACAGCTCGCAAGGCTTTTTTAAAAAAGTAAGGCTCATGCCTGCACGCTAGAGCGTCTGATAGTCAGCCATCTAGAGCAGGAATTTGCTCTAGATGACGCGCTCGCTCGCTCACACACACACACAAACACGCTTGCTCACTTGCAGAACACATCACACGCACATACAAGCCAATAACTGGGAAGTCGATGGTGCACAATGCACAGGAGTGCCGTTTCACTATGGTCGCAAGGAATGGGAGTCCTAATGGAGAGAAAGCTCTGTATAAGAATGGAGTTGCGGCGTTGGACTGTACAGGTGTGATGGGGCTCAGGCTGTCCTGATGGCTTGTTCAGACGGACAGAACAAGAAATATAAGTGTTTCCAGAGAGCCACACAGCGCCCTGCAGAATAGACGGACAAGTGCAATTTTGCGCTGGTATTGCAGGGTGCGCCACTTAAGGGCTTTGAGGTGATCCTTGTAGGCTGGCATGAGCTTGCGACGATCGAAAAGATGGGAGTAGAGGGTGTGCATTGCCCGGCGCTGAACAACCTCAAGTTTGTCAGCGAGATGAGTTTGGTAAGGGGACTAAACTGATGAAAAATTAAAAATGATGAGCAGTACTCAAGCTGTGGTGGTACGAGAGAAGTGTAGAGTGCTCTGAAAACCTCAGGTCCCCAGGGAAGGGAGAGAGAGGTCACAAATCCCAGAATGCGACGAGCCTAGTGACTTGTGTGGAAAAGTCGAGAGAAGGGCTGAATATTACACCCAGGGTGGGAAGGGTCCGAACGGTCTTCATGGGGGTGCCACTGAGGAAGTAGGTTGGGTGCACAGAGGTTGTGGTGTGGCTGATATGCATGGCAGCACTTATTTCAGTGCTAACACAAAGTTTGTTATTGTAGGCCCAGTCATCCACCTTTACAAAATGTATTCATTTCATGCGCATATGCTGCACTGCGTATTGGCATAATGTTGCAGTGCAAGTGTTAACTAGTGAATTAAACACATTCTGCGAAGATGCATTAGGAACTTGGTTTTGAGTTAATCTTTTTCCCGACTACAGTTTATAGTATCACAGCGAGATGCATATTAGTGCAAGCTGAAGAGATTTGGGCAGCTTAAGCATACAGACTGCGAAATGCACTGATGACACCTTTACCCCTTCCCTGCAATGCATGCACTCACACCACCTGCTCTTTCCATAAACAAAACAAAAAATATATCAAAAGCCAATTGCAGTTTCACTGACTCAGTACGTGCTGCTTGTCAAGCAGGCATCGAAGCAATCCTGGTATACGCAGTAGCATGCATAAGGTCCTCCTATGCATTGCACACGGTGCACATAGTGCAAACAGATTTTTTTTTTTTTCCAAGTGCTCAACTACAAGAACACATGACAGTGTTGTATCACGTTTCCTTCAGTGTGTCAGCGTTCTTGAGCGCTGCACGAGCGATTTATCGCCAACTAGCCCATAAGACACCTGCACTTGAAAGAAGTGAGTGAAGGAGTACTGTGAACTTGTACTGAACTAGATTTCACACGCCGAATCGAAGAGTGCACTTTCAACTAAACGGATGGCATGGCTGAAGATGTACGCGTATTTCCCATTGTTCGGCTACTAGTGTCTTTCGCTTTCGCAAGTTATCTTTGCCGCTGGAAACAGCGCAGAGCTCGCCCGTTAAACCCGAGTCCCGAGACCACATAATTCACACACGAAACACGCCGCGGTTCACCACCTGAAGTTCCACACGGTTCATTTACACCACACCACACACAGCACGAAGTCAGGAGAGCCATATTTCAAATCACAGCAGCGCAAAACGTAACTGAAATTTCATTTCCTTCGGCAGAGTTTCTCAGCTGGGCTCGTTCACCGCAGGTCGAACTCGACGGACGCGCTAGGCCTACGCGTAATGTAAACAACATCGGCGGTAGACGAGTGCTGATTATCCAGACTTCGCACGTCGAAAGCAAGTTTCCATTCATTTCGAGCACAAGAAAATATACATACAACAAGCACAGGCGTTGCCGCAATCGTCTGCAATCGTGATTAGGTTGGATGTTTTAGCAGACGATCGCACTGAGATCGGCGGAATCCAGCGGGCCGGCAGGTTGGGTTCGGCGGCGTCGTTCGAACGCCCGGCACGAATTCTCGTCGCACTTCCACCACCCACGGTCGTGGGTCGTGTCGGCCTAGTATCACAACACTGTCTTTCAGAAACACTGTCGCGCGCGTCGAGCGTCCGAAGCACTCGGACGATCGTTGGTGTCGGCGCCTTCGCATCGGCGGCCATCATCAGGCGTAGCAGCCAGAGGCTTCGCGGACTCTGATTGGTGGACGCCGGCGACGGTTTGCAGGCTCTGATTGGTGGACGCCGGCGTCGCGTCGGCTCGCGCCGCTGGTTTTCTAGCATCGGCAGCTGGCAAAATCTCCGCGCGCCGGCACGCGCCACCCCGTTCGCGACTGACGCTTTTGACGCATTTGACGCATTTGCGCGTGCCGGCGCGTGGTGAAGCGTGCCTGTGGTTGGGCCTTAAGAAAATGGTGAAAGGATGGCGGTTTTCTAACGACGTGACTGTACTCAGCTACGGATATTACAACGATGTTGGCTTGTTATTACCGCGCTACCCCTACTAATAACGACGTTGCCGCGCGGGCAATAATTGAGCGGGCTAGCTTAAGCAGGTGCTAGCTTGATCCGAATCATCTCCAATACTGTCGATGCTGGTTTTCCACAGCCCGCATCTACTAAGTAAAAACATTGGAAGTGTTTTAATCGCGTGCGCTTCGGTTAAAGCCTGACGGCGCTGCATAATCAAAGCCTTGCAGAGGTTGCGTTGCGGCGCACAGATTAATCTGCTCCAGCTGTGAAGTTTTGAAGTTAGCGCGCATCCAGTGGAACAGCGTTGCTTTTTGCATGGTGCCTCGTACATGCAAGTGGCATACGCACAGTATGGACTAAGTAACGAGCGGTCCACCACATTTAACATACGCGAAGTCTTTACAATACGTACAAACCGTCTAATGAGGCGTCGAGCACAGGCGCTGCAATTCTTGAGAGAGAAACACCCAACTCTTTAGCAAGGCGCAACAGGAAGAGATGAAGGCTCTCATGTGCACGGAAAGCTTGGCGATTCAGGTCTGAAGATATTGGGCTGTATAGAAGAAGCAAAAAAAACTTACATCGGTGCTCGTACCGTAGCACCGCCGGTCTATGCATTCAATTATATTAACGTAATTATGATTGAAGGCCTCGCCAAGTGCGAGTCTGTGGTTGGCGTGGCATATATGTAGTGTAGGCGTCGTAAAGGGTCTGTCTTGTCCATAAAGACGGTTGTGGCACTGGCAGGACTGAACCTATATTGTCCCGCTGTGGGATCTCGTATGGCAGAGGAAAATAGCGATATATGAGTATGCGTAAGTAGAACAAAGCAAACTAACCCAATTATGGTTGTGCTCGCGGACGGCAATCTTCGCCTTCATGTTGTCCACTCTACAGGGCGAAAAGTCCGGCATATTCTGCAGAAACACAATCTTTCAGCGCAAGTGAGCAGAGGCGTATTTTATGACTGCTTGAAGTTCATTTCGTATGACACACACGTGCTCAAAACTTGCACACCGAATATGTCCAGGCTTACAGTGCATGCGCATGTGTTTGCGAACAGTTTCGATGTTATCGCTCGGGAACAACGAGCCTGACCACTTTCGATTCACTTAAACTGCGACGGGCTCATACAATGGCTCATTATTTGACCGTCCTAGATAGTTCGCAGCCGAGCGGCTAATCTTCTGCACTCTCGCATAAGTGAGCTACAGCTTTAAAGCTTTAACACCCGGAAGCTGATTCTAACCCCCAAAGTATAGTTAAATAATACCTTAGAAAAAACACAAAGCAACACCACTCGGTAATGAGTTTGGGGCCGGCTGCCTGCGTGTTAACGGCACAACTTCCGTGCCCTAAGTACATTTTCTTTTCTTCCTTTTTTCCTCTTCTTTGGCAGGCGTGGTAGTAAACCTGACATGATTGCCTGGCAAGGGCTGCGCGAAACACTTCTGAAGAGAAAGTCGCATTCCGTATTCGACTCTCCTGAGCAATAAAAGCGTGCAGTGAACCGAGAGTTGTCATCATCGACATACGGGCCGAACCGAAAAGGCTGCTGGCATGCAAGAATTAGCCACTGCTGGCCTCATGATTAGCCACTGTTTGGGCTATCATATCATTAGCTGTAGCGATTAGCCGGCGTCATGCCATGCCCATCGAGAAGCGGTGGGCTGCAGCAGTGCGGAAACAATATTTTATTTGTTTTAAATCTGAAAGATACAGTTTGTCCACGACGGCTGTGGTGCAGTGGAGGAGAGTGACTTAACTGTGACTGCGCACCCATCTCTCAATGCATGGTGCGTATTTCTTACTATTATTATTTTTTATGCCGCTTTCATCACAGCGCTGCCGCCACGGCTGGGGGTCAAACCGATGCCGCAGGGTCCTTGACAACATAATTACCACAGCATATGAGCCACCATGAGAGTTTCAAAGGAATATTTGAGCATTACGTCACTGTTTAACAGGCATTTCTTGCGCGAACAAGCAGCCACACGGGAACAGAAACCACATGAACGAGAACGTCCATTTAACCTGAACACTAAATATGCTCTAACGTTTTCTTTTTATTCAGTCCGGCGGCTAAGTGCTAGCTCAGCGTGAGCGAAGTCTTTCTTTGGCTCTTCGCACCCAAGTTTGCGGGGACGGCTGTCTTGCTGAATAAACCGGCCGCGCCTATACCGGAGACTGTGAGGTGCGCTGATCATGATGCCAGTGTGCAGTACGTATATTCGCGTGGGTTTGAATGTTTCTCGTAACGCGCGTCAATCCTGAAGACAATGAAACGTCACAGCACCAACGCGGCTTATAGAGCTAACCGTGCAACCAGTGTCCCTATAGCAGCCTACACCGCCTCCAGCCAACCTATCTCAGCAGGTCCTACCGGAAAGCTATCGCGTGACCTGGACAATCATCATCCGATGGTTTCTGGCTAATCTATTTTGTTTTTGGTTTTGTTTTGTTTTTTGCTCGTTCGGTGCCTGATAAGCCAACTCTCGTGATATTCTTCCATATTGATGTACGGTTTTAGGTATGAGCAGAGCCTGCCGCGTCGTGGAGGTACTCCAGAAAGCTGTGCGGCATCAGCCTGTTCCGCAACGTAGGGGGGGAGGGGGGGGGGAGTCAGAAAAATAAAGCGGGGAGTGAAAGAGAGAGAGATCTAAAGACAAAATAAAATAAAGAGAGAAAAGAAATAGAGAGTGGTTCGACCCCGTTCCGTGCGTTGTCCGCGCAGCGAAGGTGATCGTGCGCGCTTTGTCTTCGCTAGCACGCGTCGGACCGCGGAAGGCCGCTGGCCGCTGACCCGCGTGTGCGCCGCGTTTCGCTGTGCGGTGCGGGACAGACACCGGCGACGACGGTCAATGCGAAGGAGAAGGGAGAGACGGCCTGTGGCGTGCGCGTCACTCGTCGAGAAACGAATTTGCTGAATTACACACTGGATGCATTGTCTCGCGGGGGGAGCGCGCTATGTGTTAAGGATGGAGGCGGTGGGGACAGATTTGGGAGGACGGACGACGGGGGGAGGGAGACAAAGTATCCGGGGCTGCTGGATCTCGACACGGAGGACATAAATTCGTGCCGCGCGCGCGCTGGAAAAGTTTTTTTCCGCGCTCCGTCATCGCTGCCGGCTATAGAGTATACAATATAGGTGGAATGTTTCTCACGCCTGACCCCCTGCGCGTCTGTCTCTACGATACTTCATTCTTGAACCTGTCGCCGCCTCTTTTTCTTTCTTTCTTTCTTTCTTTCTTTCTTCTTTCTTTCTTTCTTTCTTTCTTTTTTCACACATGGTGTCAGCAGACTATAGAAGGTGGCTGTCCTAGCGAAGTGATGCGTGAAATCTGCGCCAGGAATTTGGCCGCAATGTTGAAGACCGGATGTCCGGGGAAGAGGCGGTCGCGCGGCCGCACTGTATACGCAGTTGTACAGGGCTGCAGGGGACGGATTTATGGCCAGTCATCGTTGAGGGAGGGTAGTCCTTAAGCGCAGCTGTGATGGGTGAAATTCCCCAAAACTCAGTGGGCATTACTTGCATGCGTTTCTTGTTTAGAGGGAAATGTTCCGCAATATTTCTTATACGACACACTCGGACAATTGCTGCTTTTAATAAGCCACGTCAATGGCTCAACGATTTAGGTCGGGAAAAAATTATAAATGAGACAGAGAATCAAGCATTTTCTTTTACAACGAATAGCTGTTTGGTTTTATTACAGGGGTTTCGTATTCCGCGTTCGTGCGTAACGGTCATATATCCCCATCATGGGGATTGACTTGCGGTGATAAACAGGATGGGAAGGTAAAACATTACATAAAAGCGTGTTCGGGTGGGGCAGCAATGACTGCCACATTTTTCACCCTTTAAGACGCTTATAAGTACTTACTGAAACAATAAAATAAAAGGAAAAGGTGTATCATCATATCATACAGGAACACTGCGTCTTTAGCTCCAGACATTTCATTACTCAGACGTAGGGGCTCAAACAGCTCGCCCCCGTGTATGACTCTTTAAGCACTTACGCAGGCACATGTCTGAGTCTTCTGCAAGGTAGTTCTTTGGCGTCAAACTACGAGAAAAGAACAGTGAAGATACAGCTAAAGAGCCTGCTACAAAGAGCGGCTGGCCTCACGTTTTATTATACGCCGGGGATGTATTCAGCACAAAAGCACAAGACAGTTCGGCACTTCCTTTCGAGTTCCGGTCACTTCAGCCACTTGGCAAGCGGCAACAGAAGTAGCTTGCTAAGTGACTAAGCCGATGAAGTCGGCACGGCCATCGACATCCGATGTCGCCGCGTGCGTTTCACGATTGTGCGATGGAGTGTATGTACTTAAAGCGCTGCGGTCTCCGGCTGTTTCCCCCGTAACCACAATCCTACACCGACATCTCGAGCGACACACCGCGGTATACGAAAGTCAACATACAAAGTGGGATCCGGAGTATTAGGTAACGCACGCATTTATGAGTGTTCAAATAAACAACTCTTTCACGCTTCGATCCCTCGTCCGCGTAAAGCATGTGCCCACGTTTCTTGTGTGCATTGTCGTCGCCGTCATGTATATGGGTTCATATACTCGTCGCAAAAGCAATGAATACCAGTGAGGTGTCTTTTCGTAATATTGCCTTAGTAGCACGAGCACCTACCGTGGTGTCTCAGTGTCTATGGCGTTCTGCTGGTGAACACGAAGAAGCGGGTTCGGATAAATTAAAAAAAAAAATTTCGCACTGTGCAGTTTCGGAACGTTCAGCTCCACAATTAATTTGTTTATCAGTAAGAGCAGACGCGAAATGTGGACGATGATGTACCTTATATACGCGGTACTTTTATATATATTTCTTGGAAGCTAACGATTTCTAAAGAGCTCCATAGGTGATGCGCGATAGAAAAGACATTTCCGCAGAGGGAACTTCAGCAATCTTCTCCATCATGTATGCTGTGCCAACGTTTCAAGGCTGCGATAATTTCTCGGAGCTTAGCTCTGTGATTATAAGCAAGCACTGAAAACAGAGGAAAACGCTCATACCGGCCTCAATTGTAAATAGACAATAATGAAAGCAACACTGGAAGGCATCAGAAGAAGGGACCGGGAGGTGAAAGTAGGCGGCCGTGGCTTAATTAACCGCCCATGACTGTAATTACTTCAGCGTGATTTATTGATAGTAGGTATAAACCAAGCGCCTATAGAACGGCGACGCAAGTCTCCAAGGAAAAGATAATAGAATGTAACAATAAAGCGTTTCCGAAAGCGCCGTGCTAGCTCGAAGCCCTTGTCCGAATTATTTCGGTTAATCAGGCACGATCCGCTCTTTAGGCTACGCGAAATTAAACAAAAATAATGTTGCTGCATACGCACGCATTTTGAGCGATGTATATAATAGGAACGGCGAGATTTGGGCGCCAAACGGAAATTACTTCACCGCCTGGGACATTCGTGTGCAAGGATGCGGCACTGTACGGCCTTGAATTAAGCAACGCCGTCGGTGTATACTTCCTTATTCTGACGAACCAGGAAATGAACTGCCTTGTTTTGTGCTGACGGTATCGATTCGAACAGGCCCGAGTAGTTTTCTTATGGCTTCCTTCTGCTCTGAAATCAAAAGACCATCCATCACTTCTCAGTGCTGGGACGTAGCTGATAAAGTTCTCGCCGTGTGCGGGCTTCACGCTAATCACATCCTTCTTTGTTATATTTTTTTGCATAATATGCCCTACTTGAGTGACAAGCTGGGTCTTAAGCATTACTCTACCATGTTTAGACCATTCTGGCCACATTATTTGAATGCTCGGCGTGTATCGACACAAGCGTCATCCAACTTCCATGGTATACTTGCATTCATACTGAGAACTGAAACTAAAGAGGTGGGGAGGGGGGGGGGGGGGGCAGCGCACAGAGACCGCAAAGAAGTAGAAGGCGACGACACTCGGTCTTTGTGCGCTGCCCCCTTTAGTATTCATTATGAACGTATACCAACTTGCTCAACTTTCGACTTTATTGTATACGTGCATTTCCGTTTATTGTAAACAGGGGCCCCTAATGCTGATGAAATTATGTGGTAGCAGAGTTGTGCTTTTTTTTCTCACTGTACTGTTATTTATTTATTTATTTATTTATTTATTTATTTATTTATTTATTTATTTATTTATTTATTTATTTATTACATACTGCAGATTTTTCGGTCCAAGCAGAGGGGCAATAGAATACATACAAACAAAAGACAATAAATTAGGAACAAGCAAATACAAATTTATACAATCTTTAGTCACACTGTGTCTGTAAACTGTCGTTCCAGTCTGATATTGTTCTGGGGAAAAAATGCAAATTTAAACGTATCACTTCGAGCATAATAGGGTGTTAGTGAGTCCGGATGACGCCGTACGTCTTGTGTGCCGTGTTATTGCAGGCGTTATCTAAGTCGATGGTTTCATTTCAAGCCTGTTGTTGAGAAGGAGGGAAATGAATTCAAGCCTTAGCTGCTTTCGGTGTGATTCAAGAGTGGGTATGGAATTTTCTGTCATTAGTCAATCAATTTCTTAACTATTTAATTAAATAATTAATCATGTGCTTACGCTTACTCTAAGTGTCCACGTTGACGGCGTGGTGTGAGCTACTTACATGCATGTGTGGTCAGTGCAGTGCACAATTCAACGCCGTAACGTGCGGAAAACGAAGGTGACCAACTGCGCGAGATGCTCTGCTCTGCTCCGCTTTCGGCGACTCCCGGTTTAAACTCCAACCGCAACTGTCGACCCTTTGAGATGGCAGCAACCCTTGTCTCCCAGTGCTCTTTCCGATTGTTCGCGTGGAGTGAGAGAATTATGCTAACATGGCGACATATTTTTGTCATAGCCTAGCATAGGTCAACGTGTGTTTGTGAAATGTGCTGGACAAGAGCTATCCGCATGCATCTAATTCAAAGCAGTTTCAAACAACCGGTTATGGGACTGTGAGGGGAAACTACCATCAGTCGTTGGTTATAGCCGGTACATAAGAAAAAAAGTTGTCGCAGTTTCGCCTGAAAGGCGAATCATCAATTGCGATAGCAAATTTTTAGAGAGCTATACGGAGTAATGATATTAGCTTTATCAGCTGTATAAACTTGGACATGCAGCAGCATCGGCAACACGCAGAACTGTTGTCGACGCCATCGGCGTTTTGCCCGCGTTCGCTCAAAATGCGTGCGGCGTTGGTGACTGTTGCCGGAGCCTCTGATATAAATAGGCACTTGGTGCCGCAGCTAAACGTCGCCTCCCTTCCCTCCCCCTCCCCCACGGCCTCTCGCGCGTCGGAAGAAGGCGCGT
Source organism: Dermacentor silvarum (assembly GCF_013339745.2). NCBI lineage: Eukaryota > Metazoa > Arthropoda > Arachnida > Ixodida > Ixodidae > Dermacentor > Dermacentor silvarum. The sequence goes on from NC_051154.1 coordinate 300,528,152, forward strand.
TTGCTCTACATATATGGTGATTGTAAAGGAGAAAAGAGACGCCTACTTCTGCAGCCCTTAAGCGAGCACGGCGTAGAACGCGCGTTTGTTCTCCGCCGTGCGTTCACTCCCCGTGAAAGACGCGCCCCTCGCGCCCTTTCACTCGCACATACAGCGTTCGGCGCGCGGCGACGATTTCTTCTCCAAATGACGTCATACGGAACCTCACGGCGACGGCGATGGCGACGGCGATGGCGACGGCGATGGCGACGCCGACGGCAGAAATCTGCTTTTGAGTGTCCATATAATTGCTATCGCAATAAAATAAAATGGAATCAGGAGAAACAGAAATTTATTTGTGTAGCCCTACTTCCACGGTAATTCGTACGACCTCAAATGGGTGACTGTTTGGGATGCTATGCAACTTTTTTTTAGTGTCTCAAAATACGGTCTGCGAAGAGGAGAATGCGACACAACGCGTGCGAACATGTACACAGCTGCGGTATGTGTGTTCTATACATGATTACGCTAATGAGTGGCAAAATGCGCATACGGCAATTGTGATATCGTGTCCCGCCGCATTACATTCGGGCTCTGGCTGACACTTACGGCACCTCAAGCTACTGCAACACCCCACAGTCTTTTGGTGAGGCGGAGAATACGTCTTCTGGACAGTACTTGCTCTTGGCATTCTCCGGCACATTTTCGGCGGCGGCATACAGACTTTTGTCACACAATTGCCACACTATTACTAAAGTTGACAATGACCGGCATCACCAAAGTAACCCGACATCCATCGTGCGTGTACCACTCGAGCTAGTTATTATCCTGCGATTAGTGACTATATAGAGCTCACAACCTAGTTTGTTCCTATTTAACTCCAGCAGCGCACGCAAAACAAGTTTAAAAAAAAAAAGCTCAAGTCAATTCTATCTCAGAGGCTGAGATTATATATGTACTTGCATTTTGATGAAGCTCTTACACAGAGAGAGAACTTCTTGCTTTTGCTTATTTCTCTCTTTGGCGGCGCGATATGCACGACACGTTTCTGTAATCGTTTCTCAACTTGCGGTATGCGATGAAGCGACACGCAGTGACTTACAAAAATACTCGAGTGTCCACTACTGCGCTACCTGGCAGACGAAACAGACTACAACAGACGAAAGAAAATGCTTCGTCGAAACGAAGTGACCACGGAAATCAGCGATTAGGCTTTTTGCGATGAAGCTGGTCCGACATTGAGTAACTAGCACGGTCGCTTCGGCGCAGTGGGACTCGAAAGTTTCAACTCAAAAGCAGACGCCTTATAAACAAGTGTCTTCTACAATACGATAATTTACGCCGGTGTACTTTACTTTGGATGCGAGTGAGGGAACCCCAGGTGGTCAAAATTAATGCCGGGTCCCCCACTATGCAGCGGCCATCACCACCCAGTCTGCAGTTTCGGGACCTCAAAATCCACATCATTGAAGTGAATTTGGCTGCGTTCAGCCGGCGACGTGCGCCAAACACGTCTGATGTCAGGGCACGACCACAACACACATGTTCAGCGAGGGGAGCACTTGGTGCAGGAACTGAGCAGTATTTAGAGGTCCTGTTTCACGTTATAACACATGGCTACATGTGTGCAACAGTTCAAATTCAAGAGTGCTGCAGGAAGGATAGTTCCCCCCCCCCCCCCCCCCCCGCAAGTGCGGCTGACTCCCGACTGCTAATCTTCGCCTTATACCGCTCCGATCCTGAAAATGCTTATGACCCGCCGTTGTTGCTCAGTGGCTATGGTGTTGGGCTGCTGAGCACGAGGTCTCGGGATCGAATCCCGGCCACGGCGGCCGCATTTCGATGGGGGTGCAATGCAGGAACGCACCCGTGTACTTGGTGCAGGTTATAGAACCCCAGGTGGTCCAAATTTCCGGAGTCCCCCACTATGGCGTGCCTCATAATCAGATCATGGTTTTCGCACGTAAAACCCCATAAAAAAGTGCTTCTGCATTATAGCGTCACGCGCCGAGGCGCTTGTTTTCGAGACTGCAGCAGCGCGAAGTGTCATGCAGTGCTATATAGACGCGAACACGTAGTGGCGCAGTATAGGCTATGGCGAAAGAAATCCGTTCGTTTGCTATGGAAAAGCCCCTGCGGTGATGGCTGGCAAACTGCAGGCTCTTAGCTCCTGGTTGTTCGTTTCTTCATCATTCTTTCTTTTTTATATTTTTTTAATGTTCCGTATCTCCGCGATGGGGGCAGCGATAACTCGAAAGGGACGAAGCGCGCAGCTTCCGAGAGGATAGGAGGGGAGCCTTGCGTGTCGATTCCCGAAGAGCTGTTGGGGCCCGAGCGCAGTTCTCCTAAATCTCCCCGCGTATATGCGCTTATACGAGGCGCCGATAAGCGCCTCAGATTTAGAAGGAAGGATCCTCGTCGCTTCCTTCAACTCTCCCGTGGTCCTTCCCAGCCAGACCAGCGCATAGTGCGCTGGATATTAAAAAAAAGAAGAAAAAAAGAAAAAAAAAACGAATGAAAGCTTGTTCTTCGCAACTTTCCTACAAGGGGTATGAAACGTGAAAGGGGGCTGAAAGCGAGACTCTGTGCGGGTGCGATAGACGAGGAACCAAAGGAGAACGAAGACAGTCGCGAGATGAAATTGCCGACCGTTTCCATAATGACAGTTGGCCGAAAAGGCGGCCGCCCTTCCGCGTTCACTTCCAAACGCCCCCCCCCCCCCCCTTTTTTTTTGTGTTTTTGCTTGTTGTCCGTTCTGTCTTTCTTGTCATTGTTTCGCGAAACAGCGGCGCGGCTGTCTCCCTTCTGATTCGGGGTCGCGATTCAAGCGTGCGCACTTGCACTACTTAAGGCTCGCATCCGTAGGCGCGGGTCCCTTTAAACTGCGTTCGTTGTGAGCGTTTTCCTTCAGTTTTTCATGGCGCACAATTTCTTGCGTCTTTATATATTTCTTTCTTTTTTTTTCGCGCTCCTTCTTGCCTCGAGCTGCTGCTGTATCAGCCGCAGAAGCTATAGCACCCTTGCAGCCGCGCGACGCAGCCGGTCTGCGTAGAAAAACAGTGTTTCTGGATCAGCTCGCGCTCTGGATGTTCTCGTTTTCCGGTTTTTTTTCTTCTTGTCTTTCTTTGGCCGGTCTCCTTTTCTCTCGTGCATTTCGCACTCCCGGTTCTTTAATGAGCACCGAGAGAGACCTAAAGATGCGATGTAAGGGAAATGCACGACGTGAATGCGGTAGAGCACACATAGAAAAAGTGCTGACATGTGGAAAGAAAGTGACACGCAGCTTCAGAAAGTGCATATATATATATATATATATATATATATATATATAGATATATATGTGTGTGTGTGTGTGTGTGTGTGTGTGTGTGTGTGTGTGTGGTGTGTGTGTGTGCGGTCAAATCGCGTAGTTTTTTATTTGGCTTCTATAGAAACCTGAGCGCCCAACAGCCGAGCCCTCGCGGCCATTCGCGGCTCACACAGGCTCACATGCTAGTTTATGTAAATATATATGTTTCGTCATGTAGGAGTGTAACAAGCCTGCAAGGAATATTGCGTCACCTGCTCGCTAAGAGTACCAGGGAGCGTAATTAAAGGAATATTGCGTCACCTGCTCGCTAAGAGTACCACGGAGCGTAATTAAAGCCGCGTGTCCCACATATGACACTGCCGTGAATGAATCATACACTCTCGCAAAAAACAGCTTTAAATAGCGCCACACAGATCGCAGCCAAACAAGCACAGGACAGAGCACTGTCCTGTCATCACATTCATCGTTACGATGCATTTTGGCTTTGCGAGTCCGCTTTCCTTGCGTTTGAAAGCGCCTGTCGGGGCATTTGTGCTGATTACGTTTGCTTGTGGGAAATATAACCCGCACCGCGCCTTACAACGCGCTCCGATTTTCGAGAACCACGTGGCTCGCAGAAAAGCGCGCCCGACAGTCTCTCTATACTGCTATAAGACGTTACCGTTATAAAAGCGTCCTGGCTAATTAATGCCCATGAACGCATCTGCGGCCGCGATATGCACCCACGAAATTCCAAGTGTCGTATAAACTCCGCGCACAGTTCATGCTCATGCACGTGAGTTATAGCAGCCCGCGCTGCTCTAACATTTATGACTGCCGTAGAACAGCATGATTTTCGGAACAATACCGTCAGGGCAGGTTACTTAAATGCACAAACGCCCGCGCACTGGTCCAGTTCTTGACAGATAAGTATACCAGGCATACGCACGGGGCTCAAACTTTATTTCGGGGACGTCACTTTGTGCTCAAGGAGCGTAAACAATCACGGTGGCTACTGGATGGCGGAAGAGTGGCTTACACCAACACCACCTCGATAGCGTAAGCCTACGCACACCGATCATGACCTCATGATACGTGGCGCGACTGCCATAGAATCTAATGGGGATGCTCCCGCGTAAGCAACAGTGAATTTGACGTCACCGCTTTCGTCACCCCAGCCTTGGCAATGGAAATTTTGGGCCAGGTAGCATGACGTCATAGATTGGAGTCCGTAGGCCTGTGCTATCTAGGTGGTGCTGCATACACACGATTGATAAGGACGGAAGGAATTATAGTAGACGCAACGACGCTGTTTTTAGCTCTGAAAAAAAAAATTGACACTGAAACGTATTCTACTGCCGAGGCATACTCCATCGGCGCTCGACGAAACACTGATAAGCTTTCTAGGTCTGCGCGATAAACTGTAATTTGAGGCTCAAAGCACGCATATGCGCTTCTTCCACTGCGCATCCGCTTATATATATATATATATATATATATATATATATATATATATATATATATATATACCGCATGGAGGAAGCATAACACGCTGTGCTAAAATATCTTGATGCTTGACCTTGCCTTCACTCTAGCAAAAAGGACCCTGAATACACGCATAAAGCCCATAAACGTCTCGCGTGACCCTCAGTGAAAAACGAAGTATAAATTTCTCCCTTGCGTCATTTGCCTAAGCGGTCCGTTTTTTTTTTTTTTTTTTTTTTTCTTTTTGTTGGGGGAGGCGGGATGGAGGGGTTCCTTCTGTGTACTTTCTATGCAAGTCTGGGGGCGTCTGCCGAACGTCTGGGGAAGAAACGGCAGACCTGCTTGCTCCCGCGCACGCACCCGTCGTTCCGCTTCTCACGGATGCTTGCGAGCGCGCGCTCGAGAGCGCTTGTATATACGGTCATGCATCTCTGAACACGACTAACCCGTTGACGAGTGCGCGAGTTTGCCTGGCTGCCTGGTCATATACACAGTGCGGGAGCAGTCTCTCTCTCTCTCGTCCCCGTCTTCGGGACTTGGGCATGCTGGGGCCGCGGCCGAGCGTTTGTGGTTGGAAAGCGCGCGCGGCTCGGCGGCGATCGCGGAAATGCGAGGGCGCAGCCGCTGCAGGAGTGCACCGAGAGGAAATGGGACGCGTTCTCGTTAATCGAGAGGAAAAAGGAGGAGGGAACAGTAAAGGGAGGGGGGCTTCTGTAAGAAACGGCGATAAGCGAGGCCTTTGTGTTTGCCTGCGCGCGTGTGTACCTATGTATGCGTGAACGAGGATCATTGGTGTCCGGCGTGGCCCTCGGATGAACGTGGGAAGGACGTCGCAAAATCAGAGCAGCCTCAGTATTTAACCTGCCAAATATACTACTACTACTACTACTACTACTACTACTACTACCTACTAAGGAATAATAATAATAATAATAATAATAATAATAATAATAATAAGGCGGATCGTGTCCCCTGCTCAGAAACAAATGAGTGGGAGGAGATGAGGAGGCGCACACCAGTTGGCCTCGGGGTGTTTTCGACCCAATTTGACCCCTTTTCGGTTCTTGAGCCGGCGGAGAAATTTCACAACTGCATAGCCTCCAGATTAGATAAGTCCGGCCGGCGGGGAAGCGAACCAGTGACCTTGAAGGTGCTTAATAGCACGAGCAATGCGTCATGGCGCGCGCTCTCAGATGTATAACACGCGGCAGGGTATATCCCCGTAGGCATGGCGAGGAATTCACCTCGTGGGCTACGTGCCTTTGGGGTCGGCGCGCGTATATTGGTTATTGGCTGGAAAAGCGGTAACGGGCTCCGCGGTGACCTCCAACGCGTCATACTTACGCACGCCGCGGCACGGGTGGCCCAGCGATAGCAGTGTGAGCCCATGCTGATCTCACGAGATCTCGTGGTGCTCAGAGCGACACTAATCGGCGATTTACAAGAGCGTGACCCACATGGAGCGCAGTGTGCATGAGGGGCGGCGCACGTACGCCGGTCGGCGCGTACATACTGCAGGCCTGGAGCTGGCCAGAGGACCCCGAGCAAAGCGAACCACACCACTCAGTGCGCCATCGACGCTGCCACTAAGCGCCCGACACGTGCTTCGATGCTAGCTTGCAAGGCGTCACCGATGTCGCTGCAACGCGCTGGTAATGCAGGATGGCGCCTTGCATGTATGCTCGCTCATCTTACATTCATTTGACAAATGAATATAAACTACTTTAATTCGAAAGAACCCCGGATAGGTCCTTGTCATCAGACGAAGGGCGGTCAGCTTCATGTTGCCAATTGCTTTCTTTTTTTTTTTCTTCTCTCTTTTTTTTTCTTTTTTTATCTGTTCGGTGTGCGTCGGTTTCTTGCAGTTGCTGGGGGCCTTTTACACCCTACGTTCGCTGCATGTAGCGCAGAGCTCCGTTTTGTGTAACGGCACAGACACAGCGGGGAAATCAGTGATGTGTGCGACTGTGACAGGGAGTGCTGGAAATATACTGGAGACGCGTGACGCCTGCACCAGCCTGATGGCACTCCTCCCCACCCCACTGATTTGCATAACCAAGCCCAGGCCGGGGTTTTTGGTTATAAAAAAGTGGTTTGTATGTACTCTATGCGTCTAAAGTTATACAGTGGCCGTAATTTGGGGGAAAATAAACTGAATACTTCCGCAGTCTGGGCACTCAGCCTTGTATACGGATTTCCATCCTGTGCTAACAGTATATTAACGCAACATAGTGTTTTACGGTTTTACTTGTCTCCCCCCTCCCCCCCTACTACCCCCTCCCCCACTCCCTTCATTATCAGGGCCTCTGTGCTAGCAGTCCTGTGTTGGAATTCTGCCGTCGGACAATTTTAATAATGTTTATTTAATTATTTATAACGCAGCATACTTTCCTGAAAAATCGGCAGTTCGCAAGGTCGCAAAGCCATTTGGAAGCCTGAAGTACGAAGCTTAGGCAAATCCACGTACTAAGCAAAATTCCAATTCTGCCTGCACCACCCTGCTTGCAGATTTCGTAGACTCTAGCGCGCCACAGGTTCCCTCTAGTAAATGTACGAAACTCTATGGCTATAGGGGCATGCGTTGGCATCCCGGTGGTGGGCGGTGAAGGTTATTTTTTCTTATGAAGTAGGTGATGATGAGGCCGTGGCCTGACAAGGATGACACGATGTCGGTCGGCCTTTGATGATGACGGCGACGGCCATCGCTAGCAGCGTTAAAGGAAAGGAGGACACAGGCAACCCGTGTTTCGAGCTTTTTTTGTGTGTGTGTTTTTACTGACGTCGCGGTAAATTTATACGAGCCTTTCAGGCGAAACAAATGACTTAAGAATGCACCGGACAAGTCACTGCGAAGCATTTTTGCCAGCAGCTGTGCTTCAGTGAACACGATAAGGTGTGTACGTTGTTGTGTAAGGGGTATAACGTTCCTTCCTCGCCGCGCAAATTTGAGCGCGTCCTGACGATGACGAGGTAAGCGCCGGAACGCGCACAAGCGAATCGATAAAGAAACGACAAGGATGCTGGTGACTGGTAGCGGCTGCAGGCGCAGTTTGTAGATCCTTCGAAATGCTGGTACGCACCCACTATCGGTGACTCACTAAGAATCGGGTATGTGAAAGTGAGGTACAAAATAAGAGGAACAATTTTAGAATAGTTAAGTTAGAATCAAAGGATGGAGATTGGAGAGACAGATTTTATGAAAACGATAAAAGTATTACTTGCAATTCAATGTGGTGGAAAAAAATGGCAGTTTAAAAAGAGTATAGAGTTCTGAGTTTAAATCTCATTGACCGTAAAAAAAAAAGAAAAAAAAAGTTTGCATGGCAGTGCTAACGTTCCGTCGCTGTGCCCAACAGTAGAGGCACCCAAGGATAGCAAATCTTCAACAGTTAAATCTATAAATCTAATCCAAGAAGCAGGAGTGGTTTTTCTAAGGTTCGTTTTCTTAAGCTAATTATTTGTCGACAAGTCATTAAAAAATGGTTTATGGTCTCATTTTCCCTACACATAAGGCAAATCAGTGAGGGTGCCACACCAGCCCCTTGTAAATAAAAATTTCAAGAATGTATGCGACAGCGAAGCCTAATAGTAGTTACTTCAAATCTTCTCGTTTGACATAGGTTACTTTGTCAGGGGTACAATAAGTGCTTCCAATCCGAGGAAATTTTTTCTTGTTTTCTGCGCGCTATCAGCTCGGCCGCATTTTTTTTTTCTTTTCACGCGTCTGAGCCATTCTAAGCGCCACCTCAGGGCACAACTATACCCGTATAGAACGTATATCCGGGATGTTGGCTTACGCAGTGTGGTATGATGTCGGAGCCGCGGCCAGGTATTCTCGGCCGCTGGTTTCAACCAGTAGGAAAGCATCAGGCATAGCTTCTAGCTCAGTCTGTGGCATGACGACACTTTATTTTCTCCACAGTATATAGGCAAGAAGCGTTTTGAAAGAGGCGAACAAAGTTCGCGGTATCCACCGGAATGATTTTTAAGCGAAGCTTTATAATCTCACAAGTTTCGGTGGTGGTGGTGGGGGTGGCGGTGTCATGCTGAAAAATTGGAGGGCGCTTAAGCTTCGCCTTTAGGTGTGGACGCGACAGCGTTATCGGGCTCCATTCGCATCAAATTTTTCTTTATGAGTACGCTTCACTGCAACGTACAACGTGGGAAAGCCACCTTACAAAGACCAAGCTTACACTGATCCCCTTAAAGTCGGCTTCAGGTTTAAACACAAATGCATTGCTGGGAAGACATTTTTACAGGAGCAATTTAAGCCGTCTTATATCAAAATGTGAAGGCCCTAGGACCGTTTCCTATTCTTTTATTAACAGTTTGCTGTTGCCCCAAGGCGAGCGCGTTTAAAATTTAGAAAGGCTCAGTTTAAACCGAGCCCTTGAGCGTCCTCAATGTTGCCTAAAAAAATTATGGGGTTTTACGTGCCAAAACCACGATCTGATTATGAGGCACGCCGTAGTGGGGGACTCCGGAAATTTGGACTACTTGGGGTACTTTAACGTGCACCTAAATCTAAGTACACCGGTGTTTTCGCATGTCGCCCCCATCGAAATGCGGCCGCCGTGGCCGGGATTCGATCCCGCGACCTCGTGCTCAGCAGCCCAACACCATAGCCACTGAGCAACCACGGCGGGTCTCAATGTTGCCTAGAACCAAATTACAGCGAAACACCATCAGAATTGGAGGACGCTTAAGCTTCGCCTTTAAGAGTGGAACGCGATAGCATTCATCGATCCCTGGCTGCTTATCAGGCTTTTTTATCGTATATCCAAATTACAATCCGACGCTATCACGCTGTAGGTTGTGGTTAAGTCGTACTTTACGATTTTTCTGACGAATTTTACTTTGAGAAATTCAATTTTTGTTCACTAACGCCTTGCGCCTGTGTGGTCGGGGTGGTTCGGGATGATGTGGTTCGACATGATTATTTCCGCCAGACGCCGATGCTTAACGCCGATGCTTAACGCCGACGCCGACGCCGGATTTTCTGCGACACGGGGCCCTTAACTCTATCGCGTTAAAAGTGGGCCGATCCTGGTGATAGTGCAGAAAGGGTGCAAGCTCAATGGCACATACCCCTGTGGGATCGGGGACCTGTAACGCGCTCTTGAACTACCCTTGTCACACGTGGGACCCAAAGAGACAAAATCACCAGCCTGGGGAGAAAAGGGGGGTAAGCGAAGCTTGCCGTCCGATTCTAGCGTGCGGGCTTCCGAAGCCCAGGCAAAACGTCAGCGAATAGCCGCGGACCCCGAGTTGCGGGAGCTGCCATGTTGAGGCCAAACGTCAACGAAAAGCCGCCGACCCTGAGTTTAGGGCAAACGAAGCGGAACGCCTGTGACAGTGTCGTATTGCCACAAGCTTCGCTTACCCCCGTTGTCTCGACAGGGGAGGGGCTTTGACTTATGCAGCGTGCTCTTTATTATTTACTTCATTAATACCTCTTTCATAATTTTCTTTCAGATACTCTGACTGTTCACTCGCATACTATTCTACTTTTTTCTGGTATTTGCTCTTGTTTTTACTATTTTCGTTTCGCCTCTCGGGATAAGAATTTCTCTTATGATACCTCCTGCCGGCAGATTCTAGGCCTATGCCCCATGGTGGCTACGGGCCATAAATCACCTTCGACCTGCATTTCTGCGCTGTTCGTCTTGCACGTGTCGTAATTATCGTATTCTAAAGTGAGCAACAGGCTACAGGAGCCCCCACGAAGCTGTTGTAAACGCCAAAGACCATGCGATAGTTGTTGTTGGTGCACTTGCATACTGAATTTCCATAAACTTTCTGACGAAATGCATCGATCGCCTTCTTATACTGTCAGAAGCGTCGACCCGAGGTGCTGCAGCATCCTTCGCCTCACCTTTTTTTTAATGAATAATTTAAATGTATGTTTAGAATTGATATCGGCATATAATCAATTTTGGCTGCTGTGACACGTTCCACTGCAGCGAGTTGGACAGGATGTGTTACGAGTGCCGTGTCTGTTATCACAGTGGCGGCGTTTTATCCTACAGCGAGGAAAACAAAAAGCAATGAAACGAGATCGCTTGAACTAAGCACTGCAGACAATGATTTCGTCAACCCAGCCATTATTTATTGTGCGCCATCACGTGGTTTCTCGAAAAGCACCTTTCCATTTCGAAGGTAATATACATATAGTACGTTTTAACCCACACGCCACTGGTATGAAAAATAGTTATTTCGTTGTAGCCCGAACAGTGCTTTCCTGAACATCACATCGCTTAATGACATCATATGGCAACCTAAATCTGCGTACCTTACGAATCATGTCAATACAAAGGAACTGCAGTAGGATGTCGGAGCAGGGTAGATATTTTGACGGAGGCAGTTGACAATGCAGCTGCACGCATCCACCGTCTTGGTTTCTTCTAGAAGAGATGTCCCGGTATAGACGACTTGACCTGCTGCGCAGACCGCTTCCTTCGTCCTCTTCTTTCACCATGGTCTCTTTGTGGCATGGACTGCCTTCCACCGCATTCGGTCGTCATCACCGCAGTGTATAACTGGCTATAGTTCTGAATTACTTCCTTGTTCGGCTTCTCCTACTCATTTTACTTTTTCTTGGCAGGGTATACATTCGGTGTCAAAAGTTTACGGACCGCGGGATCTGTGGCAAAGCTGAATATTTCCGCAGCCTGGGCTCGCAGTCTGGTATTTGCATTTCCATCGTGTACTATAGTGTGTACGAACAACCTAGTGTGGTGCGGTTTTATACTGGCCGCCGTGCACAAACCGCTCCCAAATTGTTCTAAGACCTCGCGTTCCGTAAACTTTTGTCGCCGACAGTATACACGTCTACCGCACCACGTGTAAACACACACACACACACACACGCACGCACGCGCGCACGCACGCACGCGCGCACGCACGCGCGCACGCACGCACGTGCGCTCGCTCGCAAAGTGCGTTGCCTTTGGCCTGTTACGACGCGAAGAACGGCATGGTTGTCAGCGTCCGCGCGGTTATATAAGCGACATCAATATATTCGAGAGAGCCTCCGTGCCAACCGCGCAACCGATAAGCGCCTCCTCCGTGTTCGACGCCTCTTCCCTTTCAGCGTATACAGGCAGAAAGACCTGTGAGGTGAGCCGGCCGCCGCGTCATGGAATTTGCCGGCACCATCTGGCCCATCGACGCTCGACCTGCTTCGAAAAGGAGCCGCGGCGGCTGTTCCGTTTCTCCAAGGAGAAAGTGCTGCCGCGCGGCCGGATTTGTCCGGTCGCGCGGAGGAAGAAAGGGCCGCCACGCACGCCTCGAGCACGTCGTCCGCAAACCCTCGTCGCTAATGAAAAGACTCGCGAGGCGGCAGACACGCTCAAATGGCTCGTGCCGCGCGCAATGTGGCGGCGGCGTTAAGTGCGTATTACTCCTTGCAACATCGCTGATACGTCGAGACACGGGGGGTTCGGAAAAGCACGATATCTCGGAAGGAGTTGAAGGAGCACGGTACAACTCCTTGTCAAAACCGCAGTTGGGCGTGGTTGCTAGAAAGTGAAAGGCTTCGAGGGAAGAAGTGTACGGATAGGATACGCATATTGATCATTTTTTAGTTTTACGGAATGTTTGAAGTTTTCCCTGTGGCAGATAACGTAATTCTTGTCCTTGAGCTGGATTATTCGAAGAGGCGGACATTATTAGCGTGAGAAATCGAAGCACATATTCAACTAATTAACGAGAATTCACCAATTAGCCTAACGCCTTGATTGATCGCGTTACGGCACATATTGCAACTTACGGGTTGAAGCCGGTGAGTTTGCAAGACGTACGTATACCCACTTGAAATGAATTTGCAGCATGACGCCAGTTTCAAGATATTTCCCAAAGTGTCGGACGAAATATACATGGGTGTGCCAGTTACTGAATGAATTCTGTGGTTTTACGTGCCAAAACCACGATTTGATTATGAGGCACGCCGTAGTGCGGGACTCCGGATTAATTTTGACCACTAGGGGATCCTTAACGTGCCCCCAATGCACGGGACACGGGCGTTTTTGCATTTCGCCCTCATCGAAATGCGGCCGCCGCGGCCGGGAGACTTGATGGCGCGACCTTGTGCTTAGCAGCGCCACACCATAGCCGCTAAGCCACCGCGGCGTGTGTTCCAGCTACTTTCGTGCTTGATTGCATAAGCGAGCGTTTTGTTTAAAAATTAAGTGGAACAACAGCGCATTCTTATGGCGATTTTGATGGTGCATACCTCCAAACTGGTGTCATTCTGGAAATCCATTCCAAGAGGATACGCCTTGAAAACTCACCGGCTACAATGCGTGAATTGCGATATTTACCATAAATTAATCATTTAGAATTTAATTAGTGAATTTCTGGTAATTAGTTCAATATATGTGTTTCGATTTCTCGTGCAAGTAATGTCCGCCTGTCTGAATAATACAGCTCAAGGACTAGAATTATATTATCTGCATGCAACGGGCGATTTTTAAAGATTCCGTAGAACTTAAGAATGATCGCCCTGCATATACATGTATAGCACATCATCGTGCGTCTAAGCTGGATCCAGCAGCCGAGCGAGCGTCCTAAGTGGCCACTAAAAGTCTCTCTCCTTTTTATTTTGTCGTCTTACTGACGAAGGAGCAACGAGCTCATTTTCTCCAGCTTAACAAGGCACCACTGCAGGCTGTCTTGTTAGGACTAACATTTCAGGTGTAACATCGACGAAATGCAATGAGCTGAATGCAAGGCAACAAGGTTCGATATCGGCGATGCATTACGTCGCTACAGATCCGTGTTTAAGTTAGTTATACAATGCTAAGTGATGTTGAGAAGATGTTGTCAAAACGACGTCTCCCGTACAAAGAAAATCGTTATAGATAAATTGAGTGGGAGAGAAAGACATGCCGCAATGCGCCACTAGTCGCCATGCACCGTTCGTGCATGGCGACATGGCATTGTCTCAGTGGGTCATCATCTTCACAATCATCGCGCTATGTTATCCTCTATCCTCACTGGTGCTAATACTACGAATGAAGATGCTGTGTGTGAACACGAAGGGTACTATTTTGTAAAGTTTCTTTAATGCGAAGCATTCTATCACTCACGGTTAGGTAGGTAGATTGCTATCTCACCTTGTTTTAAGCCTCCTGAGTGAAAAAAGAGGAAGAAATTAATGCGTGCGATGGTGGAATGGACCCTCTTCATGTCTGCCAGCGCAGCAGCTAGAAGCTCTGACAATCAAGACACACGCTCGCGCCTATTCCTCGCATGCCAAAACCAACTATGGCCATTTGAGACGTTTGGAGCCATACGTCATATGCCAGTCTTTCGCATTCTATCCCTCGTTTCAGCAAGCGCTTTGAGACGCTGCGTGATACTGCACGGTCTCCGGGATCTGCCGACATTTCGCAGTCCTTTGCTCAGGGCAGCTAACGCCATGCACAAGCTGCGCGACATTCTACCACCGGAGAACAAGTTCCATCGTTGCTTTAGCGTATACCATGACATAGACACACCCAATAGTACAGCACTAAATCAGTGTATACTGGTAAACCATTCAACCACAGCTCTGTCTGCATTCGTTTGTTCGGGACAAGGTTGATTCTGAATCTAGAAGATGGATACCACATTACACCCCCCCCCTTTTTTTTTCCTGCTAATTTCAAGCCGGAAGTTTAGCACCAGTGCGTTCCCGTAACGTCACTGATTTCAAAGCATTTTGTTATATGTAATTAGGCGATTATAAGTAGCGGGTGCCACCTAAGGGCGCCGTCCTATTATGATATCATGTTACATCATGCCAACAAAAATTAAGAAAGAACAAGAGGAATAGCTGGCGTTCTTACTGGCGCCGTCTCTTCGGAGGGAAAGCAAAACTAAAAGTACGAAAAAACACTGAGAAACACAGGAGACAGTCAAGACTCCGAGACATTTATCGCAAGTTCTTTATCGATAACGAGTTAACTGCACAGGAATAGATGCTGTTAAAATGCATGACGTCACAGCTAGGGGGTGCGGGAAATTGAGGCCCGGCGTCACCAGGCGTCTTGCATTGTTACGACTTTTCTGGCCTTGCCAAGCCTTCTCTCATGGTCAGAGTGGCTGCTTTCCTATTGCGAGATCGAATTTACTAACACCGCTGCGTATTTCTTTTAGTGACCCATTGAACATATATGCGCAAGCCGCATTTGCATAATTCGCATCGTGTGTTCCATAAACTTAGTGAAAGTTTAGCTTTCAAGGCACGGTATATCTTTCTTTAGTTGCATTCGAGTTTTCAATGAGTAAACAGTAGCGAGAGTTCATGCAATGTCGCTTTATACTCTCAAGCTGGGTCGCCTAGCAGCGCGCCGGCAGCACCGAACTAAGAGTGGAATGTGTTCAGGTGAAAAGATATGCGTACGACCCAGCCCGCAGAGTTAAGGGGCATGCCGAAGTTTTATTTGCGCAGGTCAAAGAAAAACGACCGAGTCGGCTTTTCATGTCACCGACGCCACAACGCTATATACCGCGACCGAGTTAATGGCTCAGCAATATCGATTACACAACCTTCTTGCCCTGAGAACGCGAACGCAAACAGGGGCGCGCTCGTTCAAAAGACTGCGTAGGTTTGCGAAGACGCACATACCAAGCTTGAAAGCGCACTGACTTTCCGCTGCAGGTTTAAAAACTTTTGCGCTTAAGCAACTTCCTTGGTGCTAACTTTTTGATGAGCACGAATCCAGACAGAAATGAAACGCGATCACTGCGGTGGGAGGCCCCGTGATTGGTTGGTTGACTGATTGATAAACTTATGCGTTCTAGAATTGCAAGTGACTGTTTTTTACGCGACTAATGCAGTTCAAAAGTCGCTTATACGAGCGTTCCAAGCGGTTTGAATAGCACTTTGTTGCACGCCGAGTGTTCACCCTTTTCTCTCCCTCTTTCTCAGTAGGATTTATTTCCATTTTTCTTGCTGAAGCGAGGAATGTATATATAACAACGCGTATTTCTATAAACTCTGCGAAGTCTCGGGCAACGAGTGATAAACCGATGCTTGCTTCAAAGGTACACAATAACTGGATACGCGTTTTCCGTTCGTGCTCTTTGACTATGTTGAAAGATCTGTTGAATAGATACAAACAATGGTGGATGCAATTGCGGCACTCCCTGCGAAGTTGGTCGTGAAAACAATGCCATTATAACCGGCACGCCGGATCATTGGGACTAATTTCATTTTTTTAAACATAGTTTTTTTTTCATTTTTTTATTTACTTTTCTCGGAACAAGCGTTTTCAAAATATGCATGATGGCAATGATTTAGGCGCACGCTGAAGAATCCAATGTAAAAATTATACCGACGGCCTCACTATCACTTCTCTCATAGCACCAGTGTCACTTTGCGACGTTCATCCCCACAATTTCGACTCCTGGTCGCGGCTGCAGCATTCAGATCGAGGCGAAACGCGAGAACGCTCGGGTACTTATATTTAGGTGCATGTTGAAGGACCCCACGGAGTAAAAAACAAACTAATCTGGAGTCACTACGGCGTCCCGCATAGCCCCTCCAGTGTTGCATTAGGATTATAAACCCTGTGAACAAACCAATCATAATTTTGATTTGCTGTATTTATTCTAGCGGGGCGATTAACTTGGGATGCATGGGGTGTAAAAAAAAGGGGGACAAAAGGGAAGACCCTCCCAATTAAGGCCTCGATTGTGCATTTTACGAGAAGTCTCTTCTCCGCAGAACGCCTTTTGACAGATTTCATGTGTCATCGTTTTGTTTGGTGTTTTGTATAAACCTCCCGCACTGGAGAGACGATGATCGTCCCTGTTCCGTGCGTGTACAGATGTCATTAGGTATACAATCGATAGTTCGAGCTGTTCCGTGTTTTCGTATCAGTCGTGCACTAATACGGTAATCCTCTGCTTCGAAACTTCTCCCTGTATTAGAAATATTTTCCGTATGTGGTCAAAAGCTTTTCCGCGCGGTAGTTTAGAGTGGCTAAAAAGCTCTAATACGGTGCGTTTAACGGAACGGCAAATTGTTCGGCGCATGGCTACGCGTACGGTGCATGTGTAGCTATGCATTATATAGGCTTGCCTAAATAGCTGGCGTCGCATTCAAGTCGTCGCACTTGGACAACTCCGTCTGTTTGATTTTTAAAAGCCTCGTTATCATTAACGGTGACGCAGCAAGCGTGAAGCATTTATGCGTCATTGGCGCGAATGCCAAGGTGACGCTGTACGCACGAAGAATGCTGACATCCAGAATTCGCCGGAACGAGCGAAGTGAGGAATGAAGTGGAAGTTTCATGATGGGTTTCATGGAATGAAGTGGAAGTTTTTTTTTAGAATTTTCACTTGAGGAGGCACGTACTTTCTGGTAGTGTTAACAATTGCGGGTTACACAAGTAATGGCACCAAGCATTTTTTTTTCCTCACCGGTTTGCTTACGATTGACTATACATAGTCGTATAAAATCAAGTAAGGTTGACTCCATGAATTTTCGTGATTCTCCAACAGTCGCCTTGTCGACATTTGAAGGACGCCATCGAGGACACAATTGTTAAAAAAATACGTGTAGTGTTAATTGAACACAGGCACACGGTCACGGAACTGTTGAGTGTATATCAGCGTTTATTTTCAGTGCAACATAAGTGCATTGAGTTGTAAATGAGGCTGCTAAAGTGCCCTTTGAAAGTTAACCCGATTCTGAAGCGAGCGGTCATAAGGCACTTTCCCAAATTCTAGTCCTCACTAAGCCAGCCCAGCCACTTTGACAAGGGACTTTCACAAAATAATATGCGCCATATATTTGCGCGGGGCAAGGTATAGGACTCACCGTGTTGCCGTCATGCGTACTCTGCCGCGCCAATGAGATGACGCGCAAAGCATTATTGGTTGAAAATTGCAGGACTCCATAATCTCCTGAGGGATCTCCTGGAGAGAGATTGTTGCGGAGACCGTCGTGGCACGATGGGAAACTCAGCCCTTGGAAAGATGCGTCTCAGCTACTTCTGAAGCTTATGATCGAGCAACATCCGCATCGTCATTTTACTCTTCGAAAACACGGCCCTTTGTTGGCAGAGGGGAGGGCCAACGATGGCTCACGCTGTGCTCAAGTTCGCGGCCAGTCTTGCTTTGTTGCTTTCGTTTGAAGGCTGTGGTCATCGTACTCCGCTCCTATAAACGATGGTGCCTTCAACAACTCGCCTACGTTCTGTAGAATCGCTGAATTCTCACCTAGAATACGAAAAGACGACGCTCAATTTTCTTTCATAAATGTAAAAAAAAAAAAATCCAACTTTGTCCACAAATAGAGATGGCTATTCCAAAATCACAGGTAAGAAATACCACAAAGAAAAATGAGGCAACGAAAGTACAAAAGAACTATGAAAAGTCTGTAACACACTGGCGAAACACTGAGGAAGTACGTATTACGGAAGAAAGGGGAAAAAAGCCAACAGACGGAGATTATAAGTCAACAAGAACAACCAAAGCATGGAAAGCTCATGTAAACACAGAAGAAATAAGAATTTCTCATTAACTACTGTTTACAAAGAATTTATCAATTTACTGTCTATGAGAAAATTTCGTAGAGCCTTCAGAGCTAGTCTTCCTTCGTTGGGGAGCCACGAGAGTCGGCGCATTACTTTATAAATAATAGCAAAGGTATAGGTCCACCAATATTTGAAGACCTCGTCCTCCTGCTCCAAAAACACGTAGGAGCTTTAACTAAGACAGCCATATGGTGGTGTTTAATGTCCCAAAGCAACAACTGGGCTACGAGAGAGTGGAGGTCTTCGAATTTATTTTGACCTTTCGGGGCTCTTTACCGGGCTATCAGTGCATTAGATCAGTGTACCAAATAGGTTGTTTTTTTTTAAACTCAGTTCTCATCGGATTTACTACGGCAGCCGCGGCGAGGAATCGAGCCTTTGACTTCGCGCTCGACAACAGACTGGCATAGCCAGCGATCCAACCCGGCAGGCCTCGTCGTTCGGGACGCAAGAAAGGAAGTCAACATCATCAATTGTCTGATTGAAAGACAGGATGACCGGCTATATTTTGTCATATGTGCTGCTTGTCGATTGTTCTTCAATCGAGCAGAGGTTGGCAGATTGAGGCCCTCGCATTCTAGACTAGTAATATAAGTTAACCACGCACAGTCGAAAACGAGCTCGCGGCCACCAGCGCCTACTTTCTTTGCCCCCGAGATCCGAGTTCTTCAGGGGGAACAAGCACCACTTTGGCGAGTCATTGGGGAGTTGCGTTAACGCGTGTACCCTCGGCTGCTCGAAGTTGCTGCGAACGACACTGTCTTACTACAAAACCCTCGCAGACCCTTCCGTGTCACGAAGCTCCGGTTACACCCCCCTCCATTTCTCGTGCGGTATCGCGTCGAATTCGGAGCGAATACTCGGCCGTTGCCTTCTGGCTCCCTGCCAAGCCGTGTGAGTGCATGGTCGATGCCATCAGTGGTGATGACGTGGCGCCGCTTATTGAAGGAGACAACAGAGAGTTGCGTTTTTGAGAAGTGCACGCGGCACGTTTGTGGCTGCGGTCGCGCATGAGTCAAGCTCAGTACTCCCACGAAGTAATGAGATCTTTCAGGCGTCGATCGCTTTCTTCTGCTGTATTAGATAATCTGGAAATTCCTTCGTATAGAGCTCCTAATGCAATCTGTATGATTCTCTGCGGAATCTTTAACTGCATAAGACAACAAAGACAAGAAGGAAAGAAAGAAAGAAGGAAAGAAAGAAAGAAAGAAAGGAAGTAAGAAAGAAACGAAATCCAGGAAGGATGGTAGTACACGGAAGAATAAGACAAGGACGAGTATTACATCAAGAATTACAGTTGTGTATAT
The DNA here is from genome assembly GCF_013339745.2 of Dermacentor silvarum. Classification (NCBI taxonomy): domain Eukaryota; kingdom Metazoa; phylum Arthropoda; class Arachnida; order Ixodida; family Ixodidae; genus Dermacentor; species Dermacentor silvarum. The sequence goes on from NC_051154.1 coordinate 300,547,741, forward strand.
ATGTCGGGTTAACCACGACGAGGTGCATTTCTACAACGTTCCTTGCCTGTAGCGCCGAGCGAAGAAAAAAAAAAACAACTGTTGTTCTTGTTTAGCTTTTTTAGACAACGACACTTCGCACGTTTAGGCTGTTACGCAACGTTTAAAAAATCCGTTAAGACGCGACGAGGATGGAAGGAACTGGCGCACGCGGCAGTCCGGGTCATGCAGATGAGAAAAGACGCCTGCACGACGCGCAGTGAAACAAGATTTTCTTGTCTACTTTAACTGCTCATTAACCCGCACTCTCCACGCGAGAAATAGAAACAGAGGAGGAGAGCACGGCAAGGGTACGGAGCTTTCCTAATGTGGCGAGCGCGGCGTCGGCGGCAAATCACGCTCTCCGGAAAGGTGTAAAAGGGCCGGCGCCGACGAGCGCCGGAACGCGTGGACCCGGCAACGGTCTCTTCCGGCGCCGCGTGCGCATTGTTCTCTCTTCTTTCTTTGCTTTCCTTCGTTCTTCTCCCTCACCCCTCGCACTGCGCGCCTTCCCCGCGCCCTCTCCGTCCATTTTCCCGCCCGCTCACTCCCGCACTGCGTACGCGAGCTCGCGCTGTGGAGGGGATCACGTAACAGCGGCAGCGGGCGGACACGCGAGACTGGGACAAGCAAATCGCATCAGGAAGGCGATGTAAGCGGGCACAACTAGAACCGAGGAAAAGAAAGCATCGAGCCAAACGAGATAACGCGTACCTATAAAAAGTGCACTCCCAGTGAGGGGCGGCGGAATTAGGCGGAGGAGAAGGCCCCGTTACTTTTTTTTCTCTCTCTCTCTCCTTCCATTTCGCCCCTTCTTTGTTCTCTCTATATACGTCTGACCGTCTTATACCAGGAGATGCGCGTCACGTGACGAAAGCAATAGGAGAGGAGGTCTGCAGAGATAGCGCGGAAAAGACGGACAGACCCGTGAGGAGGACGAAACATAGCGGATGCCAAGGAGATGGGAGAAATAAACAAATGAGAAAGCAAGGGATATAGACCCACTTGGCCGCATGCAAAGGAACAGCCCGCATGGCGGACAGCTGCAGTGTACTACAGTCACCGTGCCGCCGCCGGCGTCACCACTGGCCCGCACGCGTACCTCGCTCACCCCGTGCTGTGGACAAGAAGCACTTCCGGCAACGCGTTTATCGTGCGCAGTTCGTTTGCGCGCTCTGCCGTACGCGCGTGCGGTGGCGTCACTCATTAGTAGAGGTTTTCTTTATTTCCTTCTTTTTTTTCTTGCCTTTGTTCGCGATACTCGTGCAGTGGGAGGCACTGTTTTGGTTGTCATAACCGACGTCCGTGTACGTCCCTGCAAAACGCTGCGTTAGTTATGCGGGCTGCACGTGTCTCCGGAGCAATCGCAAATCTCACGCTCCTGGTTGATGTCGCTGACAATTGAGCGGCCGTCGAGCTCAGCGCAGACTCCATGACCTCTCCACCATATAGAGCGTGTACATATGCTCGGCACGTATATTGCGTCTCGAGCACGTCCCAGGAGGGAACAGATAGTGTTCAATAATGTTCGAGATACCCAGTGACCCTTTAGAAGGCATCGTTTGTAGATCGAGACGCTGAACGGGCATGTTCTGGCGCCGCTGCGCCACAGCATGTATTTCTGAGCGAATTTGCTCCCACCGCTTCTGGCAGAGCACGACACTTTTCCGGGACGCGTATAACCACGTGGTGCCTCAAGGGCCCATCTCGCAGGTCGATACAGGGCTCACTGTTTTCGTTTTATTGCGATCGACGGATTATTCGCACACTCGAGGCACCTTCCCGTCGGTTTCCCGCGTCAGTCTCATCTCGAGCACCATTCAGGTGCGGCCGCGCATCCAAAAGAAACTGGCGGCGCTCTTCAGCCCGCGAGCGTTGAGAGACGCCTGGTAGCAGCCAGTGCGATGTTCCTTCTGAGCATCACCAGCTGCCATGCGCGCTGCGTGCCGCCCCAACATGTCACACCCACCTACATTTAGAACACAGTCCGAGGAGTTCGAGCGCAACGGTAAGACCTTGCTGTCACTGTCAGTGTTTCGCCCGTATTCTTAAAAGTAATATGTCCCGGCACATTTGTAGAATTGTTCGGATGGATTCGAAGTGTAAGCCTCGAGAGAGAGAATGCCCGCAAGCGCTCGACGCGAGTGGTTCATCGCCGAGCTGACGCCATCTATCTCATTTCATGATCTGTCATGGCAACAACGGACGAAGCCGACAAAAAAAAAAAGAAGAAGAGACGATCACATGAGTTGTGATCTTCTCTTTTTTTTTTCGGCTTTGTCTGTTGTTGCGATGACGCCACAGACGAGATAGGCAACAACAACAACAACAGCGACCGATCATGAACATAATCCAACTCGCCCAGATTCCGCTATCTATCTGAGTCGTGTGGCCGTCCAGAGGAGTTATACGGATTTAGAGCGCCTTAAGACGTTGCGAAGCGCCGCTTGTTATTCCCGGTATTGAATATATATTTTTTTTCATGCGGTAATGTCATCGGACTCTGTGCTTGTTTGCACTATACTTTTGATGGTAAGTATGCTTAGCGTTCGCACTGGTTCGTGAAGCTTTTTGTTTTAAGCCTGTTGTGGTGTCATATATATGTGCCGCCGACTATGTGTAAGCATGCAAAATTGTGCTTTTCTATACAGCAAGTTATATTTAGCGCTTGCACTGATTCGTGTCATCGTGTCTCGAGCATTTTGTGCGTCATATGTACATACATAAAAAAAGGTCTACTCCCGAAAAACCCGCCGTGGTTGCTTAGTGGTGCTGGGCTGCTAAGCACGAGTTCGTGGGATCGAATCGCGACCACGGCGGTTGCATATCGGTGGGGCGAAATGCACAAAACACACTAATGTACTTAGATTTAGGTGCACGGTAAAGAACTCCAGGTGGTCAAAATTATTCCGGAGTACCCCACTACGGCGCTTCTCATAATCAGATGGTGGATATGACCCGTAAAATCCCATAATTTAATTTAATTATTTTACTCACGAAAAAAAGGCAAAATAAACAGAAAGGTTCATCTTAAAAACTTTTTTAAAGCGCAATGAAAAAACGAGATGCTGTCGCGAGACAAGACGATGTCCGGTCGTTTCTTGTGTCTCGTCTTTTTGTTGCGCTTTAAAAAGGTTCTTATGATGAACGTCAACCAACTAGCCCATCATTTGTCCAAGTCTTGTAGGCAACAGCCGTCATCCACTGAGCGCATGCTATATAGCTCCAAAATAGCGCTCGCCGGAGTAAGCACAGAAACTTCCCCAAGGCACGTGCAACGGCACGTAGTATCTGCACCTTGCGAGCGCAAGTTCGTCGATGTTCACCTGAAGGTGCGATTGATGCGCACGACCCGTATAAGTTAGCGGCATCGTGTGAGAGCGAAACCCTATCACTCGCTCTTTTATGCAAAGAGCCTCTAGATATATATTTAGCTAGGTCGTTAAATTCACCGTGCCCTCAGTGTCGATCTCCTTGCATTGGGGAGTTTAGCAATCGTACAAAAGCGACAAGAAAGCTATGTCTGCCTTCCTGAAGTCACAACCTCTTTTTCTCTCTTGAAGAGCGAGCGGCCACGCTATTATATTTTTGAACTACAATAACCATGCGGCGCAGCGGCACCCAGCAACGTGAAAGACAAACCCGGGGCATTGCTCGCTAATAATAAGGCAGTGCAGCCGCGCAAGCGTTCCTTTACTTCATTTACTCTTTACAGACTTTATTTCGCTTCCCCCTGGGTGAACGAATGCGGCCGCCTATGCTCGTTCTTGCGCCGTGTTTCCTCGGGCTGCGGCGGCGAGTTCTCAAGGAAACGTTTCTAATGATCGCGACGAACTTTTCGGAACAGCTTGTCCCAGTCGCGCTCACCGATTCGGAGCACGCAATCCCGGGCGTATAACACGGGAGAGCGCGGCCCGGGAAGCAGTCGCGGCCGTTCTCCCACGCGGCCGCCGCCGCCGGAAGATCGACCCGCGTAAATCGCCGTAGCGCGCACTTACATCACAGCGACGGAGAGACCGCGGGCCGCTTGACGCCTCGACCTCTGATCCACTACACATCATGATTTCATCTGCTTGTCTCGTCTGATGCATCGTTGTTTTCCGGCTCGGATGGGCAGCGTAGGTCTCTATGGCTGTCATTGTGTTGTTGAGACCGCCCCACTTTCCATAGAGTTCCCTACAAAAACTTACTTAGAAGGGGGAAGCCTGGCGCTATAGTGTTCATGGAAGCTGCAAGCATCGGAATGAAAGTTAGTACGTGGCTTGGCCTAGACAAATTGCAAACTGATCAGTTTCATTAAAAAATATCGCTTCGCTAACGCAACAATTGGCATGCGACTATGCACGTACTATTGCCTTGTTGTGACTATAGGAAATTAAAGATTGCTTCGAAATTTAGGCCAACACGAAGGCAGATAAATGGAATAGTAAACAAAGCCACGAGAACGTCTGAAGTTAGAAGCACGAAAATCAGACAAATCTGTGTACTAACCATCATTGCCATGGTGGCTGAACGATCATGGCAGCGCCCATGTTCCCTGTGGAAATTTTTGTAGTTAACTCCTAATTATGGTTGAGCCCTTATGGCTTTGTCGTTAGTGGAACACGTGAGCGGTCGAATAAGAGAAGTAACAAGCCTGAACGGCCATTGGATGCTCCAAGTACAAATTAAGGAAGTAGGAAGCTTCGCGTGGCTGCGTACACGAGAAAGAAAGAAAGAAAGAAAGAAAAAAAGAAAGAAAGAAAGAAAGAAAGAATGAAAGAACGAAAATGCGTAGCTTCGCCAAAAGTTGCCGCATTACTCCGCGAGAAGAAATTAACTCCGCTTCACGCAGTCGCATCGCTTGCTCAAAACATTTCCAGCGACGTGCGGACAGTAGCCGCTTTGTATTCCGGCGTAATCCGCCCACGGATTTGGAAGGCTTGTCCTTTTTCTCTGGCATATTTCAATTCTCGCCACCTGCCGTCTATAACCTAGGTGCAGGTTTAACTAGCGTTGCGTTATTCAGATAAAAACAATGGCACCTTCGCCTTCACATGGAGGCCAATACCTATTCCTTATAACTTTAATTAAAAGATAATAAAGCTAAGACACAAGCACTTTATTAGCCTGGCTTAACGCCTATTTCCGTATAGCTGTTGTTGTTTGAACGCTGATAAAAGTGGTTTGTTACTCAGTCTGCTATCTGGTTTCTTCAACGCTGATATAAGTGAACACTAATATATACGTGATATAAGCATAAGCGTGGGCGTATTTGAGGTAAAGTACTTTGACGCTGTTTTTTTTTTTTTTTAACAAGACTGCAGAAACACCGTGTCGCCCTTACAGGAGTGCAGAACAACAACCCACGTGCACACTCTCTCATTAACCTTTAATATCCCTGTTGAATAAAACAGCTTATCACTTTTATAATCAGTATACTTAACTCTATACGGCAGGACGAAGGCCCAATTCACTGCGGGCTCCACTTACCCGTCTTGCATCAGCCGAGTTCATCCAACGCCTGAAGATTTCCTAATCTCGTTACAATAACACCCGATCCTCTGCTACCATCGAATGCGTTAATTTTTTTTTCCTCGCACTCATCCTGTTAATCCAATAGGGCGCTCGTTTTCTGTCATAATAACTATACGGCCTTCCCAATTTTACTTTCTCTTCTCAACAGGAACATCGTCAGCTTACACGTGTTTTCGTTTTGATCCGTACGGCCATCTTTGTATCTCTGAGCGTTATACGCGTATTATTTTCCGTTCCGTAGCATGCTGAAAGTCTTCGTGTACTCCAAGTATCGGTCTTATAAGTTAGTGCAGGCCAAATGTATTGATTATACTATATTTATCTGTAGACCTTGATGTTTCTTTACGTCTATTCTTCAATGGGTATATTTCTATCCCCTCCTTCCTGAAAAAAAGATGAACTGTAGGTACAGAAGGTGCGGAGGGCAGGAAAAAAAAAAAAACGCGACCCACAGACCGCCGTCATTTTTAATGCCTCGATTCGAAAAAAAAAAACCTAATTATAATGTTTGCTGCGATTTACGCAATTCCTTTATGAACAAAATTTATGCGAACTTAACACAGAACTGCCTAGATTCTAGGTGAATGCCTAGATTGTATTTTCTGTGCAGTGTGAGTTTATTTCGCCATGTGTCCGGATATATCCGGTTCCGACAGTCTGGCCAGACTCTTTCTGTAATCCGGATACATCCGGACCGGATATTACCTATGTAGGTAGAGCTTTATCATTCGGATTTATCAATAACAAGGTTGGTCGCAATGGACACAACTATTCATCGGTAAGTAATATTGCGAGGAAGCGTTTTTGTACTGGCGATGTTGATGCTGTTCACTAGCTGAAATGAAATGGGAAATGCTGCTATACCAATGAACTTGCTGTCTCAGAATCATATAACAAAAAACATAAGAAAGTAATTGTAAATGAATAGATATAAAGTAGATAGAAGAAAATAAACAAACAACGTTTCGCACTGACTATTAAAAAAACCCGCTAACAAATTACTCAGAAATTAAAAATGCAAGAAAAAGTCACCAACGTAGGCATCACGGATACTGTGCATAAGGAACGCATGACATGAGAACAACATGCGTAGCCTGCGATGAGACTCGCCGAGTTGTAACTAGAATTGGGTTGTCGAAGAAGATTGTTGGGCACGTGGGAGGGGAATGCAAAAGGCGAGATGACCCGTTAAACGCGGTGCTATACGGCAATATGTACTATCGGGTGAATACTTTTTTTCGTCTATAAATGCGACACTGCTCGTTCGCGGAATTGATCTCGACACACCAGCGTATACACTCTGATTTCCGTCGTCGACAACGGGGCCGACGGATATATGGCGGCAAAGAATCGCCATTGAAATTTCAGGGTGGTGGTATCGAGACCAACCCTATTGCGCCATATTGATCTTGCCTATTCTTAAAGAGACACTAAAAAAGAAAAAAAATTAGCCGTATTAGCGAATTAAGGCTTCATTTCGTGTTCTAATAATCAACATACTCGCCGTGGTGGCGTATTCGTTATGGCGTTGCGCTGATAATTCCGAGGGCCCGGGTCGAATCCCGGCCATGGCGGCCGCATTTCGATGGGGGCGAAATGCAATTGCATTGAATGCACGTTGGAGAACCTCATGTGGTCAAAGCTAAGCCGGCGTCCCCCACTACGGCTTGCCTTATATTGCATCGTTCTTTTGGCATGTAAGAAACCTCGGAATAAAAAAAGAAACATCTACATAGTAGCGCGAAATTAACAAAACCAGGGTTTTGAATGAATATCTTATCAGTCGAAACTGTTTCAGTATTTCTCTTTAGTGTCTCTTCAAGAAATTTTTGCACCATTCTTTGAAGCTTAATAGTGGCGACATAAGTGTGTCTTGTTTAAAAAAAAGGCAAATAAATAGATGAAGCGTTGAGAGTGAAGGAGGTCGATCGCATTTGCATACTTGCGAGCTCTCGCAAACTTTTTCCGTAAGTACAGCAAGCCACCTGAATTATTATTTTTGCGCCGGCACTACGTACTAGGCGCAATGCCTTCTAACATAGTCAAGTCTGTCTTTGAGCGTTGGGGCACGCTCACGCACAAACGCATATAAGGCGTTCATCGCTCTGTCTCTCCCACGCTGAAGAACCGGACGATCAATAATCGCGAATGCGTTTATCTTCGTCGATTTCATGGACAGACTTTCTTGGCATTCCTTAAGTATCCGAGGCTCCGTGAACAGCAGATAGTTCTTTTCCTGTGGTATAGTTTCCAGCCCATTCGTTCTTCTTAATTCACTTATATGCAACTTCATGTATTTATACAGCTGCTTATATGCCAAACAGAAAACGGATTCAAGAAGGGAACCAGCTATTCTTGTGAAATTCGGCACGCACAAGTCTCGAGAGCATAGTGGCGATGGATGGAGAACTTTATTTGGTCTTGCAAGGCTATGGGGTGACCCATAGTGGCGAGTGCACACTTAATTTCGCAGGAATGTGAATCGGCACGCAACTCACCCAGCTTTCTATCTTACTGCTGAACCAGCTATGCACGCAGACGGAACTTCATCTTTGGAAGATATAACAATGGCGCTGCTGAAATAAGTAAGGACACTGTCACATAATCGCCAAATGCTGGTTTCATTCAAAGAATGGATGACGAAAGAAGCTGGCATTCAGGTACGCGATCGTCGCCGCTGCCGGCCGTCCTCGGAGCACTCGAACGAAGAGAAATTCAATGCTTATCAGGAGGAGTCTTACCGTAACAAGTTAATCTGGTATAATACTCGGCTTCAGCCTGACTGACTTCAGCCAACCAAGAGAACAGGCTGGCTTCAGGAAGGGATATTCTACGATGGATCGTGTCTGTGTCATCAATCAGGTAATCGAGAAATCTGCGGAGTACAATCAACCTTCCTATATGGCTTTCATATATAGATTATGAAAAGGCATTTGATTCAGTAGATATACGAGCAGTCATAGAGGCATTGCGTAATCAAGGAGTACAGGAGGTATACGTGAATATCTTGCAAAATATCTACAAGATTCCACAGCTACCTTGGTTCTCCACAAGAAAAGTAGGAAGTTACCTATCAAGAAAGGGGTCAGGCAAGCAGACACAATCTCGACAACGCTGTTCGCTGCACGCTTAGAAGAAGTATTCAATCTCTTAGACTGGGAAGGCTTAGGAGTGAGGATCAACGGCGAATATCTCAGGCAACCTTCGGTTTGCAGATGACATTGTCCTATTCAGCAATAATGGGGACAAATTACAGCAAATAGTTGAGGACCTTAAACGAGAAAGCATAAGAGTGGGATTGAAGATGAATATGCAGAAGACAAAGATAATGTTCAATAGCCTGGCAAGAGAACAAGAATTCAGGATCGCCAATCAGCCTCTAGAGTCCGTAAATGAGTACGTTTATCTAGGTCAGTTACTCACAGGGGACCCTGATCATGAGAAAGAAATTTACAAAAGAATAAAATTGGGTTGGAGTACATGCGGCAGGCATTGCCAAATCCTGACTGGGTGATTACCAGTGTCGTTGAAAAGAAAAGTGTACAATCATTGCATTCTACCGGTGCTAACATATGGGGCAGAAACTTGGAGGTTAACAAAGAAGCTCGAGAACAAGTTAAGGACCGCACAAAGAGCGATGGAACGAAAAATGTTAGGCCTAACGTTAAGAGACAGGATGAGAGCGGTGTGGATCAGAGAACAAACAGGGATAGCCGATATTTTAGTTTACATTAAGCGGAAACAGTGGAGCTGGGCAGGCCATGAAATGTGTAGGATGGATAACCAGTGGACAATTAGAGTTACAGAATGGATACCAAGAGAAGGGAAGCGCAGTCGATACGGCAGAAAACTAGGTGGGGTGATGAAGTTAGGAAATTTTCAAGCGCAAGTTGGAATCAGCTAGCGCAAGACAGGGGTAATTGGAGATCGCAGGGAGAGAGAGGCCTTCGTAATTTTTCTAACAGTGCCATCAAAAATGCGCGAGTATAGAGTCCAAAAACTGACATGTCAAATCCGAAGGATATAACAGCTCACACATTTCTACTGAAGCTGATTAGGCTTCCACGTGTAAATGTGAACGGCACGGGGTGTCAGTGGAAGCGACGTGAAATGCAAACGTATACTCTACGTGGCCACCACTACAGGTCGTGCCAAGTCGCACATCTGAAAAAGCGCGGGCACTGGCGTATGAGTTACTTCACCTGCAGCCGGTCTTCTCTCCTACGTCGCTTGCGATTCACATATAGATTAATGCGTATACCCATCGCAGTTCGGTGCTTTTTGAGTCGTATAAATCACTCCGTCGTAAATTATGTCTCAAGGTGGCGCCTGCTCTATGAACAGAATGTTTTATTACGTCGATTACATTGTTCTGCCTGCAAGTACGAGTACAATGGTGTTGCTCCACGAAGAATAAAAAAAAAGAAAGAAAGAACGCGTTCGATGCGGATTTACAGGGGCATTTTAACGAGGCACAAGCTTTCTCAGTAATATAGTCCTTTGTCATGCACTACGCATAACTTCTCGCCGCTTTTGCTACATTACTCGCCCCCTTGCCTCCCATATGAGTATAAATGTTTGACAACTTCGAGTCATTTCTCTTGATTGCTATAGATTGAAAAAAAAAGAGAGAGAAAAGCTGCGTCCGACTGCGTGCGACCCCTACTTTCCAGAATACGTACGAGCGATAGTACAACATGTTCAAATGTTCCCAGCAAACACACAAGACCTAATAGTTGAGCTCCAAGATTTGCATAGTATTGATCACGGAGCACCGCCGATCGTCGTGGGGGCAAGAACGAAAAGTTTAATCTTGTTGGACTCTCGCCACATCGATCGTTGTACCTCGACTGACGCCCGATGTGCCTGGCGCCCATTCTTATTTCGTGTGCTTCACTCCTTGAGCGCCGGCGGCCTCTGTCACCAGGGCTTCCGCTATTGGATATTTCTCTCCGATCGTCATTTCCGATATATGCGACCTCTGACCTCCTTTCTTGGAGTCGGGCTTAGAGAGTAAGAGCGTGAGATCAAGTACAATATCGCGAGGTGCTGAATGCTGATTTGATCGATTAGTTTATAAATGAGATACATTTTGCTTTTGCCTCAACTTGTGTTGTTATTCTTTTGGAAGTAGTTGTGCGATTCTGTATATTGTTACAAGTATGACTCTTAACTTTCGGTTGTAGTTGCGTTTTGTGGTATTGCTTAAGCTTGAGAGAGAGAGAGAAAGAAAATAAAGAAAGAAAGAAGGAAAGAAAGAAAGAATGAAAAGAAAGAAAGAAAGAACGAAAAGGGAAAAAACAGGTGTGTTAACAAGGTAGGTTGCGCATGCTTTGATACCCTGCACTAGGGTTGGGGCAAGTGGGCAGACAATGAAAAATGAAAGGGAGAAGGAATAGAAGGACAAGTGATGCGCGCGCACACACAACCGCGTTCACCGCGCCATCAAAGGCGGTCGCATGCAGGGACGTCTTACGTGCAGCAGTGCGCGTTGCCTATATTTCATGGGCACTTCAACACCTGCCAACAGCTCAAGGCCTTTGCCGACAATGCACCTGATCTGCCCAATGAACAACCTAACATACGCGACGCAACGGTCACCCGTTTAAACATACTTGTCTCCGCCCTGACGAAGACCTTGTGGGAACGTTGGCTACAACCTTGTGTTAAGAGACATTGAGGGGCGTTTAAACGTCTGGGAAGGCGTTTAGGTTATACGCCTTCTCAAAGAACTGCGCATCTTGGGATTTCAATGGCTTCCCTCGAAATATGGGCGTAGACTTGCTCGCGATATACTTACTGCCGGCAACCAGAGCACATATGACTTGGAATTTCAGCATAAACTTAGCGTCGCGAGCTAGAGAAAAATGGGCTCAACCATTATACGTGTCCCACTTGAAGCTACACTGTGCCGCAATTCCAAGAAATGAAAACGAAAATGCACACGCTCCCTCGTAACTCTGCTTGACATGCACTGTAATTCTGGATATCACGCAAGTCCCACTATCGTTATTACCAATCTTTAAGTAGTCAGTTGTTAAACAACTACGAAAAGCCACAAACAAAAGCGTTGCTAAATTAGTAGGGATTAGTCGAAGGAACACCAAAAGTTCTCGTTGGTTTTCGTAAGAATAGCTATGGTTTGCACAGTACACAGCGTTCACAGAATATACGAGGAGTCCATCAAGGGAGTACTAGTAGTGTGTGAGCATGTGTGTGTGTACACACACACAAAAGCGACGGTGGCACATCATATCTATAGTCTTATTTGCAGCGGGTTTCCATTTGCCTTGAACCTAAACTTTCCACGACGTGTGTGTAGCATAAAGGACGAGTCATTTCAGCCGTAGCCACTTGTTGACGTTGCACGCTAACCTGAAGATGACTACTAAATCTTCAAAACGGCCCCCTAGCACAAACTGAATGTGAGCTATATTCGCACTCATTCGTGTGCGGTACATTATGTAACAGACTGATGGTGTTGCCTGTTTTAGGACATGGTGAAATATTTATTACCACAATCCTAGCCTTCTTTTGACCCGTCTACTTTCTATGAGCGTCGCCAAGTTGAAAGTGCTATCCAGATTGGTGTGCGACGATTTCACATCGCAATCGAGCGCCTCGGCTACAAGAAACTCCGTGCCGGACACATTTACCTCATTTTGATCACCAGCAGGTCCCATAATATGCGCCTAAATGCTGGTCCAAGTACCTTTCGCGTGCAGCCCCTCAGAATGCGGCCGTCATGGCCGTGGAAAGAAATTACATCTTAGAACTCGTGATCAGAAGCAGAATTTCTCAGTCGCTGGGTCACCGAAGCGCGGGAGCTCACCTTGTATGAACTTGTTCATGGTTGAGAATCTTATCACCCCGGTTTTCCTTCAGAGGTGGGAAACATTTGTTCCTTAACTTGCCCTAAGGTAATTCAGACTCTTAATGCTCAGTTAATGCCCACAAGTGTCACAACGCTCCTTGAGCGTTGCATTCTAAATATCGACGATGTCAGCGTTAGAGGAGACTAAGCAAGCGCTCATTTGATCATTCATTTCTTGCTGTCGCGACATAGAGCAGGTAACACGAGCGAATTAGGATCGAAGCGGGCGTCCTGGGCGCTGATATGTTGTTACTCAATTACGATAACCGGTGGAAGCCGTCCCGGTAAACTTTCAGGATGGCACGAGACGTCGCTAAACTCCGCGCACTCGTGACAACTGGTATCGGTAACGGTAGGGCGGTAACGCTATGCTAAAGGACTCTAACGTTAGGAAGGGGAGTCGGCAAAACGTGTTGTCGGAGCACTAGGAGTGCCGCGTGCGGTACCGTAGTGTGTTCAAAGGGGCGTACGAATCGGTGTTTGGTGATGGTCGCTACATGCGACACTAAGTGCGCGAACAGTCTTATATCTGGTATTTCGATACATCAAAGAGTAAGAGACGGGTGAACGCATATGCAATGACACAAGAAATGGAGCAACAATTAACGCTCCATAATAGATATAATCACGCGGATAAACAACGAAATAAATGAGCAGAAAGACTGCAAGTTAAGGAACTGGAAATGCAAAAATGAGAAGAAACGCGGTTGAAGGGAGCAAGAAAAAAAAAACAGAGGGAGGAATGAAGAAAGAAAATTATAATGGAATTTGAGGGAGAAAACGATTGTGAACACGGAAAAAGGGGGAATAACCGAAGTATCATCGAAAAAATTTAGAAAATTGTGTAAAAAGCGGGAAAAAAGGGGAAAGAAAGAAGACCGAACCATAAAACGACCCGCTGCTGCTTTCACAACATTGGCACACGTTCTCGTTTGCTCTGGCTTCTTCGTCCTGACTGCACGACCTACGTGGTCTCGCAACCGGGGCAAACGGAGCGTGGCGGTCCCACTGGCGTATCAATGGTTAGGCAAACGCCCCAGGGCCGTGTGCTAGCCTTCCAAATTAATCTCGCGCGCCGGCCGCCCCACTGGGGCCCCCAAAACACCGCCGGGAACGCCAACTACACGCTGCGGCACTTATTAATCAGCACCCCCGTTCGTTTCATTGTCGTTAGGGTTCGCGCTGAGCGCCGGCTTACACTGTGCACGCGATACGTTAACAACCAGCGGCCTCTGGAGCCACTGCCACATTACCGGCGGCTGGCTTTTCCGGAGCGCAGTAGTGCCAGAGAACGCCGAGGCAAACCCGGAAGTGGCGGAGGCAGCGGTGAGCACCGGTGACGTCGGCGGCCCCCCACCACCATCGGGGCGCACGCATCTCGGTCATGGGGCCGAACCGGACGAGACGCGAGCCTTCGTAATCGACACAGGACAGCTCGGTTACGGGGGAAAAAGCAAAATTGTTGGCCTTTTAAGGTTTCACAGCTGCACTGTGGACTACGGATGCCGCAGCCTTGATTAACGAGGCACGACACAAAAGAATAAATTGAGCTGTATCAGCCAATTACCCTTCTACAATACAAAAAAAAAAGGAACAAGAAGACAAAAAAAATTCCTATTGCGCGAGACGGAGCTTGGTACTCCAGAAAAGTGCATAACCGACGCCGGGTTTAAGTTCCAACATCAGCCTGCCATGACGTCATAGAATTCGATGACATCTGCTCGGGCATACTCAAGTTTTTTTAATTATATTATTGGCGAAGATGGACTGCATAGTATTCTAAAGGAGCTAAAGACTGGACGTAGCAAGTTTCGAGAAAGCATGTTACCGCCACAATGGGCCACAATTCGAAAAATTACGCTGAAATCCATGGCGTCACAATGACGTATGAGCTCCGCGGTTTCTGCGCAAAAAATCAAGAAAGAAGGCTTTTTCGACCACACGCCGTGAAATTAAAGAAAATGAAAGAATACTTTATCTGTCTATAAACTGATTGAGTGTTCTCTTTATAATGCCCCTTTATTTTGACCACATACGAGGTTTTTGCACAACAGGAACCCGCATTTATAGGATAGCATGGCCAGTAAATATCTGCAAGTGCATAGCGAAATGATGTAGCACAGAGGCTCTATCTGGGATGCAGGGCGGAAGGTTAAAGAGTAGACGGGTAAGAAACACTTCGCTTTGCTGATGGATCATTTCAGGGCCTGATCTCTAAGCGTCCATTGTACGCAAGAAAGCTTGGTGACAACAACCAATGCTCATTCACGACGGTGAACGAGACGTCAGCGAATCTGACAGCCCAATATCGAGCACATAATAATAATAATAATAATAATAATAATAATAATAATAATAATAATAATAATAATAATAATAATAATAATAATAAACTAAATAAGCTTTGAGAATCATAATCAGCATCATCAGCCTATATTTATGTCCACTTCAGGACGAAGTGATCTCCAATCACCCCTGTCTTGCGCTAGCTGATTCCAACCTGCGCCTGCAAATTTCCTAACTTCATCACCCCACCTAGTTTTCTGCCGTCCTCGATTGCGCTTCCCTTCTCTTGGTATCCATTCTGTAACTCTAATGGTCCACCGGTTATCCATCCCCAGGCATTCGTAGTATACTGCTCGTAGCATACTGCGCAGTATAAGGCCAGAGGTAATAATCGATGAAAGAGCAATGCGACGGCGCCAAGGAATGCACAATCCGCCGAAATAAATAGAGATGACTGCCTGTTCAGTAGCCGCGATGACTAAGACGCTGGTAAACATTACACGCACATGCTATTCATTCATTGCTTCATTGAAACTAATTTTTGTAGCTTGTTAGTTAAGTTCATTTCACAGTTTTTCAAGGCGACCCATATAAGTGACCACCGCTAGCGAGACTTCCCTTACATGCAGGCCGGTCTTCTCAAGTATAGGGTTCAAGGTTTCAGATCACCGAAGGTGTCCGACCAATACTAGCATATATACAACATGGCATCACCAGCGGCCGCGAATGAGGAAAGTCAGGGGCAATCCAATGAAAGACAGCACGCATACGGCTGAAATGTTACGAAAACCAAGAAGATGCCGTAGAGAAGATACGCCTGAAAGAGTGTACTCTTGTAATTGGCGTAATCAGTGTAATTACAGATGAGAGTAAACTTTGAGGTAAGCGGAAGCAAGGCTCGAATTGAGGCCACGGTGACGCGTGGTCGCGAAACTCTCCAGGTGTATATAGCGCGCTCGACAAAGGTCGCACTTGGATCCATGATCTTAACTTTGCTAGCATTTCATTTATCGGATTAAAAAAATCTTACCCATCGCCCACGGGAAGCCCACTTCACAGGCCTGACCTGAGCGACAGCGACAGTAATTTTGCACACGTACCGTGCATGGTGAGCTCGTAGGAGTTTAATTATCTGATATTCTCTCTTGGACCGTTACTAACCAGCTTTCCAGGTTTAGGCTAATTTCCCTACACGTGGGGACGGTGCTTTGGCCGGTTAACGGCCAAACAAGGCGCTGACACGAGCAAAAAGCAATTTTGTTTCCAGCTAAACCTATACCTCCCTCGCAAACCCAATTATCAGCGCTAATTAAGGGAACTAGCGTGGGTAACGAATCGTTATCCTATTTTGCTTTTGAACTATGCATGTAAGCCTCTTAGATGTCTCCAATAAATGACAGCTGCGTGCGTGCGCAGAGGCTAAATGCAAGAAAAAAAAATGACAAAGGTTTCAAGGAGCTCGTTATCGCGACGCCCCCAGAAAACAAGTGCTTGATGAGCTGTCCTATCTATAGAAAAATAAGTCCTTAAGTCTTCATTTTCACACAAAAGTAACATTTCAATAGCGATCATTTTCTGTCGAGAAGAAGGTCAGCTCGGAGCACTGCGGGATTTGAAAGTGGAATTGGTAAACATCAAACGCGTGTCCCAGTATTGTTATCTATGTACGACACTTCATGCAAAATGTAACCTGAAACACAAGCCAGAAACAGTTCTTAAAGGCATGCATCGACGCCCTGGTGTCATTTCCCGCTCACTAAGGCTTTCGCTCTTGCAATGTCGCGCTACAAACCTGGATTGTTAGCATACAATGTGTTAGTATTGAACCAGGGTGACGTATCTTAGCATACTCCAGCTCATCTCAGCCTCTTCCGTGTTATATTTGTCGCTTCGCGCCCGCAGCGAGGTAGGTCGGCCCCTATAATTCGGATAGCCTAAATTCACGCCGCGCTGTAGGCGCCGAAGCTCGCGAAAAGCGCCAAGCAAGTGCTTCGCAACTTTGTAGAATGCTTCCTGTTGACTATTTAAATACATTTGGTCTCATCAAACCATAACCATGGACGTGTGCTGTGACACCTCTTAAAGGACTCAGAAAAGTAAGCGCTAATGCAGGAGAGAATTTGCGTGCGAGAACTTTACTAGTCTACTACTTTGAGTTCTTAAAATGCATATCGGATCATCGCCGACGATAAGGTAACATTTAGCACACAGTGTGTGGGTAATGAACTAGGATAACGCATCTTAGCATACTGCAACTCATTTTCTTTTTATTAATGAGAAGTGATGCAATATTGCAATGGACCGCCTGGAAGGACGAAACATGAAACTCATTTGATAGTTTCATAGAAGAGACATTAAGGAACAAGGAAAAAAATTAAAAACTGTGGACAAATTTTGTTGCGATAGTGCCCAGTTGCCCGCACGCTACTGCACGCCGAATGAATAGGATTAGGGGAACAGGAGAGAGAGAGAGAGAGGTGTATAGACTCGTGATCCAGGGAGCGCGCGCATAAGCTCGAGACAGCAGCCCGCGTGCAATGCCGATACAACTGCCTCGGGAGACATTGAGCCGGATCACTCGGTTTTTCCTACGGCGGGAACTATTGGCCATTGCTTTCTCAAATTTATTGTTTCGTTTCAGCTCGACGGTATTACTGCGAGGCCATGCAGCGCGCTCATATTGCACTTTCCCTATGGGTATAGACGCAAATGCCAGCCACGGCCATTACCACTACACCTTCATTTCCTCCTTCTTCTTTTCTTTTTTTTTTGTGCCCGGAGGAGACAAATCTTCGGTAATCTGGTCTGCCTCATTCCCCCCCCCCCCCCCTATTCTCTTCCCCTCTGACGGTCTCCTCCATCGGACTGTCAGCGCGCGTCCCCGCGTCGTGTGTGAGCTAAAAGGCGATCTAGTATATCCTACAAAGGGGTAGTAGGAATGGTTGAGCAGAAGAGGCCCATATATAATTTCTTGCATGGGCCGCGTTCGCAAAGCTTCTCGTTCGTAAGAACGGAAGAATCTCAGTGCCTCCAACGTTGGTCCCACAAGTTTTAGATCTATATCAGGACAGCCCTCATTCAGGCGGCCATGATGGCTTTTGGAGAACATACATGTAGCTTACAAAACGATTTACACGGCCAAAACTGAAAGAAGACGCCAAGAGATATGTACAATAGTGCCGTGCATGCCAAATAACTAAATAGAAATTTAGGCAGCCTACTCAGCAGATGACCTTGCCTAACTACTCGAAGACAGCATTTGAAGTTGGGCACTTGGACTTCCCCGAGCTCCGGAAAACGTCCGAAGGTGTAAAGAAAACCCCAGCGTTCCTGGTGTGTGTCGACGAGTGCACCAGGATGGTGGCGGCGAAACCGGGAGGAGAGGACGCTAACAGCGGTCTTACTTTCATGAGCCAAAACAAATGTTTCAGAACGTGAAAGTAATGGTGTCCAACAACGGTCCAGCATTTAGGAGCCGTCGACTGCAAGAGTGGGCGCAACAGTGCGGGATCGTGCTGACGTTCACTGCACGATATCATCCAGCAGCTAGCGGCTTGGCTGAGAGAGCCATTGGTGATCTGAAGCAGTACATGGGCATGTATCCGGCATTTCGAGGGGAATTGAAATGTTACCTCGAGGCTGCGGTATCCCATCAAAACCGATTCTACACAACGGGCCTAGGATGTACGCCAATGTTCGCCGCTACTGGGAAGCCTACGTATCTTCCAGCTGACACGACATTGGGCGTTGACAAGACGGTACGACTTACAGAAGTCAAAAGAAAGGAGGAAAGCCAAGCGAAGAACCATGCAAGAATCAAGCGGAACTTCGGCAAAAGGCTAAACCCCTGTGTTACTTGAACACAAGGGTTTCTGGGTGCTGGTGAGGAAAGGACTCCCCGGGTCACACTCCATACACAAGGGACCATATCGGGGGGTGAAAACAGGAACAGTCAAACAGGAACAGTCAAAAATGGTTTCGTACATTGGTCCGAACGACGCTGTAGAGTCATCCCTCCATAGCCAACGTTTTCAAGTATAGTCCCAGGAGGAATGAAAGCAAAGTTGGGGGCAGTGAAGCGACTTGACATAGAAGTAGATAGAAACAGAAGAAGGAGCGGTAAAGGGGGATAATACAGAATAAGTGACGAATGGCGACGTGGATCATATTTGATCTGTGTTATTATTAACAGTATCACTACATATGTGTTTTTCTGGAAGGCAGGGTGACCAGCAGCATACATGACGACCACGGCGCGTCACACAGAGAAAAAAAAAAAAAAAAACAGCGAAAAGATAGATATGCAGAAGCTGGCGCCTCTACGAAACAACCCTTTGCATCGCCGGCGCGTTGGGTTCTAAACCCGATCAACGCGAGCCTAAACCCACATCGAGCACTGTAATAACACTGTGACACGCATTTGACAACTTTGCGACGCTGAAAGAACCGAAACATGCAACATGAAGAAGGAAATACGGGCTCAGAGCCCGTCCTGCCTTCGTCGTGTTGTTTGTTTATGTTATTTAAGCGCTGTAAATATGTAAAAATAGTCGAACTAGCCAGTCCAGCTTTCTGCCTTAACCACTGTAATACGCTCCCCCCCCCCCCCCCCCCCCAGCGCTAACACCGCCCCCTTCCCTTCACATACACACTCAGAGAGAGAGAGAGAGGAAAGAGAGAGAGTATGACTTAAAAATTTGAAGACATGGTCCTTTTTGGCGATGTCACGTGGGTTTGCCGTAAGTGGGATCTGAGTACGTGTCTGGCCTCTTTTTCAGAAAGCGGCCTTTTCGAGCGTTTAGACCGTCGTAGCGAGTCGCAAAAGGCATCGAAATGTAGGTGTCAACGAGACAAGAAGCGATAATTAGTCGCGGAATATGCAAAATTAACGGTACGGGTGGAATTAGCGCCAATATAGTCGAAATTTATCAACATTGCACTACAGACTGCACAATATTCGGGATGGGCCAACCTGGCCTGTCTGGTAAAAAAAAAAAAAGGGATGAAAGAAATGAAAAATTCTCGACATGCATAAATGAAATAGAGGGTCCGGAAAAAATGCAAGGTCTGACAACGTAACTAAGAAAATAATGCAAATAATGCGAAAACATCACGTGATCATGCAGAGAGAGAGAGAAAAAGGTAAAGGAAAGACAGGGAGGTTAACCAGAGGTTATCTCCGGTTGGCTACCCTGTACCGGGGGGGGGGGGGTAAAGGGATGCGAAAGGAGAGAGAGAGGAAAATAAGTAAAAATAAAGAATAAAAAAAGGAAGGAAAGAAAGAAAATCACACACGCACACAAAACAGAACTGTTTCTGTGGGCACTGTCACGCAGTCTGCGAAGGCGTTCTCGTGTTGCATAGTGTGAACGTTCCATCCTATGTAACACAGTGCAGAGTCACAATTTGTCACTGAGTCCGGTGTCTTTCAAGTAACGCAGCAGTGCCTTCAGGGCGGCTCACACCATTGTTTGTGTAGGCCAGTTTCCAAGGATGTTCTTTTCTGTTATTGGGCGTTTGTCGAGTTGATCTATCGTCGCTGAGAGAGCTGCTCTCTGCGGGTTGAAATGAGGGCACTCACAAAGAAGGTGTGCGATTGTTTCATTACAGCCGGAGAATTCACAAAGTGGGCTATTGGCCATTCCGATAATGAAGGAGTACGCATTTGAAAATGCTACTCCAAGCCATAGACGGACCAGAAGTGTGCAGTCCCGTCGTGGAAGGTTGAACGCAATACGGAGCTGTAAATTAGGGTCCAGGGCATGAAGGCGTGCACTTGTGAAATCGGATGAATTCCATTGCATCAATGCTCACGCGCTCACGCAATGCTCAATGCTCACGCTTAGCTCACGCGCAAGCGCGGAAAGTCAAGCGCGGATCATGCAACTTTGCATTATATATATATATATATATATACCACCTGCCGTGGTGGCTGTCACATATGTTGGGAGGGTGGGGGGAGAAGCGTTGACAGAAGCGCCGAGTCGGCTCCAAACGTCGCCTTTCATCAGTTTTTTTTTCTTCTCTTTTCTTCAGTAAAAAATTAAATTAAATTGCGTTTAACGTCCCGACACTGCTTTGTGGGCCATGAGGGCAGCTGTATAGGGGAGTCGGCGCCAGTTGTACGCGACATGTTATAGCTTCAGCACAGCATACACCTATACAGTAAAGGCGATGCGTTGTGTTGTCTTTAGTATATATTCGTCTATGTTACGCTGGATCCAACATGCGTGAAGGTAGCGTCGACCGTATTAAAGAAGAACGGGGGATCAACCAAAGTCCCATGTACATGATAAATGTATTTATTAAAATTAAATTCTGGGGTTTTACGCGTAGCCAAAATTGCGATATGGTTATGAGGCTTGTCGTAGTGGGTGACTGCGGAATAAGTTTGACCACCTGGGGTTCTTTAACGTGCCCCCAATGCACGGGACACAGGCGTTTTTGCATTTCGCCCGCATCGAAATACGGCCGCCGCGGCCGGGATTCGATCCTGCTACCTCGTGCTTAGCAGCGCAACACAATAGCCGCTAAGCCACCACGGCCAGTGGTATATATATATATATATATATATATATATATATATATATATATATATATATATTCCCCGAGCTCGAATACTACATCACTAAACAGTCAATCAAAAGGCGCCGAGTGTTGCCGGGGTCCTGACCACTCGTATGTCGAACCGAACAACGCGATTAAAATTTAAAAGCGTCAGACACGTGTATACAAGCACACAGAAGAGCCGAGCAATTCCCGCGTCTCAAGTTTGCCCTGACCGGCGGCCAGCCAAGACGCCTTCGAGAAGCAGGAACTGACTCTTCGTTCGCAGCTTCGAGCAATGAGCCTGCACCGCGAGGCAAACATCGGCTTACACGAGACAGTTGCCAGGACAAAGTAAAACGTAGAAATAAAAGAAGACACTGGGCGTTGCGGAATTGGGTGCAAACCAGAAAGTTAGATAACTCTGAGGAAAAACCGAAGGAAAAAAAAAGCGCGTATCGCGCTCCCTTCTTTCACCTGCCCCGCCAGCCAACAGCGGTTACGTAAACGGGAGCAGCAGCATGCAGTGCGCGTACGTTGTAGGCGGTGGCGGAACGCCGGCACTGATCAATAACAACTCGCTCTGCTGAACTAAAAAAAGACGAAGAGCAGGAAAAAAATGCGCGTCCTCCTCAGCCCAGTTGGTGGAAGGAAAGGAAACAATGCTGAGGAGAAAGAAACCTCCCTCACTTCGAAACGAGACGTAGTACGTATAGGCTACGCTGGCTTCCTTTCACGCTTCCCGCTTTGGTATAATCCATAATGCCTTGCCGTACTCCTCCTCCCCCCGCCCCCTTCCCCCTAGTCAAAGCTTATAGAAACCAGAGTGACAAAACAGACGTAATCAAAAGAGGGAAAGAGGTAAAAAAAATGATCAGCGGAGATTGCTGTGCTCGGGCGGCCGCTATTGAACCGCGAGTAGAACGATAGAGGTCGATCTATTAAAAGCAGCCGGTCCAGATTAGGGCGCCCCGTGCGTGAGCGCGCGTGGTTGCATAAAAACGCGCGCCTGTACTCTGCCTGACTGCGCCCCCTCCCCCGACGAACTGTTGCCTTTTGCGGATGTTTCCGGCTAAAGAGGCGTTTGCTTGTGTGGCTGGTCGCGCGCAGCATTTCGGAAGCTGTTTTGGTTCCTCCTACCTCCTCCGCTGGTCTCTCACGCACGCACGCACGCACGCACGCACGCACACACACACACACACACACACACACACACACACACACACACACACACACACACACACACACACACACACACACACACACACACACACACACACGCACGCACGCACGCACGCACGCACACACACGCACTCACTCACTCACTCACTCACTCACTCACCCACTCACCCTCTCTTTCTCTCTCTCGGCATATGGCTAACTTAGAGTTCGCTTATTTATAGCTCCAAGCTAGCTTATATAACTCGGTCACCGCCGCCTCGAGAAACGAGTCACTGGCCGCCTATCGTTTCCTGGCGCGTGCGTTTATTTATTTATGATTCTTCTTCTTTCTTCCCTTTTCTTTTTTTATCTACCAGCGCGACAATTTTCCTGCATACTCATCTGCCCTCTTTTTTTTTTTGTCACTTTAAATGGACTTCGTTCTTCGAGGTGTAGAGTTTGCCCGACCCAGTTCTTCTGTAGTGTTTCTTTTTCTTTTTTTTTCTCCTTTTTTTTGCCTACACGCGAACAATGCCCGGTATATACTATAGTAGATGGTAGCTGGAAGTGAGACGGGGTTTAGGCTGCGTAACGGCGGGCGTCAATTTGGCTTTCGCTAGAGCACCAATTAGGCGAATGGCGTTTCGCGCCTCAGCGGCTTCCGATGACTTGGCCAGCGATTAATCTAATTTGTTGCGCTTTTGACTTCGGCCGCGGCTTCACCCCCCCCCCCCCTCTCTCCCCCTATCATGCAGTTTTTTGTTATCGTTCTGATTACTTTGTACTCCTATTAGATTTATACTTTTTCCCCTCTGTGCACACGCCCACCGCCGCTTCATTGGAATGAAACCGCTGGAGCGGGTAATAAAACTGGTGAACTGAAGGCATTTGCTTGCTTCTTTTTTAGCTTAAGCAGGAAATGGTGCACGCGTGTTTGCCTATACGCTTAACCGTTCTGAGTCGCGCGCATGTGCATTGCGCAGAGAAAACAATTTAAATTTTGTTACCATAATGTCGATTATGGTAACGTTATCATAATGTTGATTATGATTATGGTAACATTACCATAATGATTATGGTAACGTTACCATAATGTCGATTATGGTATCAAGTTATTTGCGCGCGCCTCTCGGCACCTCGCCCAACTACCATCGGCGAATCGCAGATGCAACACCGAAAGTTGAACCGGGCGCGAATTAAAGAGAAAATACGAAAGGCTATATAGTGACGGAGAAGTGAGCCTTTTCGCGCCACATTTAGAACAGCGTGAGATTCCGGATAAAGCGCTCCCAAGACCAACTCTGCATAATACGGATGCGGAAGTGATTCCGTTTGCGATATACACAGCAAGGCCACGTGGTTAGCACCTGCATCCATTCACCGGCAGTGGTTTTTTACTCTTCGGACGCCCCTCTCGGACGAGCAGGAAAAAAAACGAGCAGCAGTTCGGCTCACGGAATGCACGCTTCCGGCATCGAAAATAGGCGGGCTGATACGTGCCTACTGAAGCGGGCGCGGGAAGTGGACATTGTATCCGTTGCGTGCACAGAAGAGAACGGAAGATGTAATACGGCGTCAAGTCTTCTCTTTAAGGAACACACAGAATGATCGAGAGAGAAGGAAAACCCCCAACATCTGAGAGACAGCATCCTCTCGAGCCGCGTGATTACTGATGTAAAACGTGTGAAAAGCAATGTGAATCTCCTCCAAAAAAAGAAAAAAAAAAAGCTATGACCTCATACCGTCACGGAGAGCAAAACACCCAGCCCCTTGAAACTCGTTTTACTGCTCGAGTTCACACATGTGATTCAAAGTTGCAGCGCAGGTCCAATCAGAACTGCTTCAAGATGTTAGCGACACGCTTTAAATATAATTATATTAATCCGTTCTTTTTCTTTCAATGCACCGTTTTGTCTTGCAGCGTTTTTTTTTTTGTATACATTGGTCTTCCACGTAAAACAGCGTTAAAAAAAAAACTTGGCTATTGCCCAGTGGTTAGCTCGTCCGACTCTCAATTACACCTGAGCGCAGCGGCATGGATCAATACCCGTCGGTGCCCGGATGGGAACGATTTATTTGTACCTGCAATGTTGGGGGCTTAGTGGTTAATGGCGTTCGGCTGTTTTGAGCGATTTCCGACCACGGCGGCTGCTTGTGCGTGGGGAGGATATGCAAAAATGCTCATGTACTTAAATTTCGGTTCGCGTTAAAAAACTTTAGTTGCTCAAAATTAATATTCAGCCTAGCCTTACGCGTCCTGAAACCACTGTGCTGTTTCGGAACAGTAAGCCACGTTTTTTTTTTTTTTTTTATTTAACGATATACTACCTTCGTGTCAAGATGAACGCGTTCGTCAATACGAACACCACCCCTCTCCTTACTGAGCCACATCGTCCAGCAATGCCTCTTGTTAAGCGTTGAGTTTTGTTGGCTTTTTCTCGATGCTGATCATTGGAGTTTATTGGCACAAGGGCCCCACATTGGCTTTTCTTGGGAGTTACGTTCAATTTCCACTTGACTCGCAACGGCTTTCACTGCATTGTCGATTCGTACTCGGAAAGCACCGGCAATGGTGCAAAAACGCGCTTTGAACTTTAATATAGATAGAAGGAAAGAACTTGCTGAATTGCCGAGCGCGGTAATTCGGATAGTAAAGCGATTACGACAAAATAAATTTAATTAACGTTACTTTAGCTGCAAATGGGACAATATGTAGTACAACATGACGAGTAGGGATGTGCTTCGAATCTTGCGGTACACGTACGGGGAATGAAGATATATTGAAGTGCGAGCAAATTATGGGCCGGATGCAGGCGACCATTGCTCAGAACTTATTGGGCGCTCTTGTTTAATAATCTAGATAGATAGATAGATAGATAGATAGATAGATAGATAGATAGATAGATAGATAGATAGATAGATAGATAGATAGATAGATAGATAGATAGATAGATAGATAGATAGAAAAACATATATCCACACTAACACAATCAAGGCGCCTGACCAGGATAACAGTCTTTCATATAGACCCGTGAACCAAATTGCTCAATTAGACGAACGGAAAACTTTCCACGTATTCAGTGGATGCAAACCGTGAGCCGATAGCCGCAGTGCGAGCGACGCCGATATGTTCCCACTAAGCTCTGCATTCACTTCTGGAGAATGTGAGATGATCTTCTTATGCGTCCGAGCCTGGTTAAAGGGAGCACGATTGTGGCGACGCGGTCATTCCGCAGAACGCTGCTGCTGGTGTTTATACTGCAGCTTATCTGAACGGAGCTTGATCTTTTGGCACATGTCCGATGTGCGAGCCGCCGTTGAGCATATCAAGCATTATGGTAGCACACCGGCTTGATTATAGGTCGATGTCGGAGTGCCGACAGCAACAAAGTGTCGCTGGCTTTTCTATCAACCCATACCAGCTCGAAACAAGGCGCTGAAGGCGCGGGCTGTGCAGTCCTCGATAAGTGCTCAACACTTGCGCAGTCGACCTGCCGGCGCTAGCCTGCGGTAATTAAAGAAAACGAATGCTGCACGTAAAAAGGCGGGCAAACGACGTATAATTCCCAAAACATCGAGAAGGCGCGCAGCCGAAGCTTCGGCTGGGGAATCGTCAGTTGTGGAGAAGGGGGAGGGCGGCTCGAGGAGTTACAAAATCCCGTAATCGATGATGCGTTCCTCGCGACCGCTGCTGGGCCTAAGGGGCCGTGCCACCTCTGCTCGCCGGAGAGAGGGAGAGAAAAGTGACATTTCGATCTGCTAACGCGAAGCGCCGGCTGGTCGCGGCCCCGTTACAAAACTACGTCAGCGCGCGGACGCGCACGAAAAATAAAAAAAAAATGAAGGACAGCACTGGGGCCCGCTCGCGCGTTTTCGCGCACGCAAATACACACATAAGCGTCCGCCACAAGCCTCCGAAAAAAAAACCCGCGCCAAACAAGTACAGGCGAATCGCGATAAGAACGTGCGCGACGACGACGACTGAAAAGAAGGGTGAAACGAAAGCGAAACCATGGAGGGAAGGTAGGTTTGGAGGAGGAGGGGCGGGGGGATGGGTTCCCGCGAAAGCTCGAAACGAGAGAGGAACTCGCAAGGAAATATGTAAGCGACGAGCTCCAGACAATCTATAAAGGTTGTCGAAGCAGCGGCGGCGAAACTGATTCCGCTGCGGAGGGGAGTAAGGAGAGGGGGGGGGGGGGGGGTTGAACTGGATCTAGCCTTGGCACCGCTTCGGCGTGACAAATGCCTCGCTACACGCTGTGCCGATCCCCCAGCGGCGCGCAGGCGCCTCGGCAGCAGCAAGAGAGGCGAAAAAGCAATAATACAATAGGAAGAAAAGGCCACAAGCGGGAATGGGTTCGCCTCTGTAGAGACGAAATGGTTTTCATGCGGCCTGCAGGTGTTACCGCCGTTACGTAACTGCCGTCTGGAGACGCTTTTCTTTTCTTGCCCTTCTTTTCTCACACCCACCACCTCAACTCGAACCTGCCTACGAAGGCCGCACCGAGAGAAATAATGGCTGTACCGGGATGAGGAACTCGGGCTGTCGAAAATGAAAAGTATTAGTTTCGGCTTTGTTTCGGCGCTGGCTGAAGACGCAACGCCCTTAGGAGGGTCTGACTTTCTTCAATGCTCGCGAGGACAGATTTTCCTGATGACTTCAAGGGGGTAGCTGGCTGGGAGATTTAATAGGAGCAAGGACTGTTAGAACGAAAGTAGGAGAACACAAAACGACGACCAATAGGTAACAAAAATTGTGATCGCACCGAGAAAAGTCTAGCAGCGCGACAATTAGATCGTTCCGCACAACATTCCCCGTAGCCGACGTCCCATCATCTGCGGGAGGGAAGTTGCGTTCCCCCTACAAGCCGTTCCTTTAACTATTACAGTCTGGGACAGGTCAAGCCTGCAGCAGCCAGTGCGCCCCTTCGAAGGGTACAAAAGTTCAGGGTAGTCGACGTTTAGGAGAAACACCTAACTCATTAGCATTCGAGCGCTCGTAGCAGCGTAAGTTTGGCATGAAATTAAATTCGGCAGACTGATATTTCATTGATAGGTAATCCACATTATGCGTCGTATAAGGTACCTTTGCGCCCACGAAATAGAACAAATAATGAACTGGTACTGTGTTGAACACCAATGAGGCGTTTACTCTATAAGTGGACCACCGTGTGCGACTGCGCTTTACGCTATAGTGTCTATAGCAGGTTAACGTTCATTATTGAGCAGTTTGTTCACCGGGTTTCTTTACGAGTGAACGACGTCCGTGCAAAGTGACGGAAACAAAGCTATAGTTGGTTGCTTGTCGTCAAAGCGCCGATCCAGCGGTATACGAAGGCCTATATGGTACACGTGCTACAGTCGAATCCGGATATATCGAATCTGAAGGGGTTCACAGAAAAGTTCAATATATTCGATATATAAAACAAAAATGTTATACAAACGTTTTCAAGGGGATTTTACTGCTGTTCGTTATACACAACAATTCGTTATATGCGGCCTCGATATAACCGGCTTCGACTGTATATGCGCAGAGACCGGACAATTTTCACGGACTCGGTGGCTGCTCTGCGCGTCTCCAGTGCACACAATCGCAG
Source organism: Dermacentor silvarum (assembly GCF_013339745.2). NCBI lineage: Eukaryota > Metazoa > Arthropoda > Arachnida > Ixodida > Ixodidae > Dermacentor > Dermacentor silvarum. The sequence goes on from NC_051154.1 coordinate 300,575,740, forward strand.
CATCTCTTCTTCCTCCAGTCACCTCCTCTTCCCCGCCCTAATATTAGCCAAACTTTGAGAAAGGCCCGGAACACAGCCCGGTCAGGTGTTTTTTTTTTTGACCCGCAATGTTTCGCCTGAAGTGGCGTCTATTCTGACGCACGAGCGTTCATCGGAAAACAATACAGACGTCCCCTGCTTTGCCTGCAGGTCTCTGCGTTCTCCCTTTTTCTCTGCACTGCATCGCGTTCTTCCCAGCGCCAATTCCTCTCGGAAAATTGCGAAATGCGGGCGCTAAAATTTGGATCAAATCTTCCGCGTCCTACTTCGTCACTGTTTTCTTTTTTTGTATCTTTACTGTTCTTGTTTCTTTATTGCTGACACACGTGGTGCGGGTCAAAGTGTGGCCCCACGGATCCATTCAGCAACGATCGCGCGCTCCCCAGCCACGCGAGTCGGCACTGGATTCAAAGGCGACCCATACACTGCCGTCCGATGAAGCCAGCGGGAGTCGATATATAGCTGCGCCAAAATGCAGCTGCTAGAGTTCCTGTGGGAAAGGTCTTTCGCCTTTGATTCCCGCCACATAAGACTGCAGTGTTGCTGGGGAAAAAACAAATCCATGTGAGCAGAAGAAAAAAAGTAATACCAACGAGAAAAATAACTTGAGCTTAGCACTAAGTGCACGCATGCAGAAGCACGCATATAAAAGAAAAAGAAGAAAAAAAAGAAAAGAAAGAAAGAAAAAGCGACGGAGGATCTGAAGCCTCGGAAGTTAAGAACAGGCGCCTATTGGAACACGCCAGAAACGAAATATTTGCTGTTTGCATTTCCTTGGCGACTATTTGCAGCAAAGAAAAAAAAAAAAGGTATGGCCTACAAAAAGCTCTTCCAACTTTGTCCTTTGTGATGTGAACGAGTGTGCGCGAGGTGAGATTGCGGCGTCCCTCCTGTTGCAGCACGAACTTATGATAGCGGGGATCTGTATTGTTCTGGTTGGTTGGTGCTCTTGCGTTATGTTAAGTACAATAACAGAACCAGGTTAAAACTGGCGGAGCCAGTGGGCCCTATTTATTTAGAAAGGGGGCGGCTATAGTTCTTGCGTACTTAGATGGAAACTAAGACAAAAGAACGTTGCCTGTCTTCCAGCTCCTGTATGCGACTTGTATTGGCGGAGCCGGGAGACGCTACGCAACTATTAGACGATGCGACAAAATCAGGCACAACGCTGTGCAACCATGTGCAACGCTATGTAACTACGTATATAACTTTACAGAATATTTTCGATTTCTTTTCTAGGACAATAAAAAATTTTTATAAAAAAGCTATCATAGCGCTCTTGCAGAGGAGTTCCTAGGCGAGGTGGACATACTTTGCCGCTAATAACGTGAGCTTCAGAAAACTAATTAACACAAATTAACAAGACTAAGTAGACACGTAACGTCCCCTGAACACAACGGCGCGGAACAGCCACCTTCTTCTATAGAACTGTAAAGGACATCTCTTATCACATGAATGGTCCAAGTTCAATGTCACGCCACCGCGTGCTCATTTTCGTTGCTTAAGTACGATCTCTAGTAATGCCCTATGGTGCTGTTGTTGGGCATAAACAAATTAGCGATGCTTTAGAATGACTTTTGACTGTTTGCGGCTTTGTCCTTCAATGAGTTTGGCACTGAATCCACTGCTCTTGTGCAAAGTGCTTCGGACCACTTGCTTAGTCAGTTTTATTACCGCTGCAAGGACCACGCGGGGAGTCAGTGCAAACCGTGCTACATACCGACTCACACTCCGATAATGTTATGAACGTCGCTAATAAGACCGTGAGTGCGCGGCGAATCACGCCCTACATCGAATTTTGTGCGTCACAGAAACAGCGACGATCATTGCAAAGTATAGTTTCGGTGAAAACGTTTGTCAAAGCGTTTTTTTTAAAGAAAACCCACATTTAGGCATTTAAGCACAAAAGTAACTGAATCAGCAATGCATTTCGTCGGACACTTTGAAAGATATAGTCTCGAAACTGGTGCAGTCCTGAGAATTTTTTCCAAGTGGATACGCTCTTCTAAACTCACTAGCTACAATTCTAGATTAAAATATGTGCCGGTAAATAGTTAATAAAAACTTATACTTTTCTTATTGTTTAACAGACATACACACACACGCACGTTTAACATCCGTTTAAGGAAGTTTTCGATACTACAATGACCGAGTGCTTTCACCCATTTCAGTATTTCGGTTTGGCGCGGCCACATGAAAATATAACGCAGAGTCGCTTGAATAAGAGTTGCCTGGAGCAGATTCCGGTAGCCCTTCTTTTTCACGGGAAGAAGTCATTGTGGCGCGTGCCCATTCTGAGATCAGAGCAGCGGTAACGACGAACACGGCACAGAGAGAAAAACAAACAAACAAACAAACAATTAGATGAGGATGGCCGCTCATGCGCAAAGAATGCTTATAACATTTCATTTTTTTCGTGCGAGCACGCAGTCGCATTGTAAACGCTAGATGTTATAGTATACGAACAGCCTCCAATTCTCCGAGGCGCGGTGGGTCAAGTTACAGGGACACAGGCGAGATAAATTATTTCATATAGATTAGTAATGTACCCCTCGACCATACCAAAACAACTCCAGTCTTAGCCTGAGCGGAGGCTTGGTATACGCGAGAAAACTAAAGACAAGTGGCGACGCCGCGCCCAAGTTCCCGCACCTGCTCTCCATAGCGTCATGGATTTTGACGCCGTCTGCTCGGGCCCCCATAATTATTTATCGGCGAATGTGGACTACAGGGTTATTGTAAAAGCGACAAAGGACTGAATTGAACAAGTTTGAAGACCGTATATACGGATCCAGAACAGCCCAAGTAAGAAGAAAAAAAAAAGAAAAAGAAACCTTTGACATCTGTGACGTCACACTATCGTACGCTGGCGGGTAAGCATTGGCGTGAAATTCAATAAAAGGGAACATGTGCTGTTTTAATAATCCCCCTATGGCCGCGAAATTGACGCAGAGAGCTTTTTTTTAAACATTACTTTTCAGACTAAACTGACTTAAGTGTTTATCATGAGTGGCCCTTTCACGCACTCGTTGAAACAACGATAATTTCTTTTGTCGTTTACGAGCAGTAGTAAGTCCTACAGGACAGCACCCCAGAACACCATAAATATGACAATATGTACGGGACCGTACATATTGCAACGTAGCATATTTGACACGTATACGGCGCTCTAATGACCTCCAGACAGCACAATTATGTTAGCGATGTAGTTTTCAACGCATCAGTGCAGCCACTTATGCTCAGAGTGCAAAGGCTAAATATATTTCTCCATGGTGCGCTTTCCACCAGCCCCGTTCTCCACTTGATAAGGGAGAGTTATTCGGTCGCTATGTCTCAGCGACGCACAGAATCAAGTTTTACACTTACTCAACCGCGTAGGAAGTACAGGCTTAGTTGTCCTCTCGACTTTCGAATTAATGAAAACGACAACTGCCGACGGGCGCCTAAATGATGCATACATCCTCGTGGCATTTCTATCTGTTCGTGATGGCGCGCATAAGCCCTCGGACGGCTTCTGCCTTACGCGGCACGAAGCATTACACGGGGCGTGCACTTGGGACTTTGGAGGCTCGTATAGTGACTGCCGTCACTGGCATGCAAGGCCACTATGTTTCTCTCTAAATATTTAAGTGGCGCCATTGCGTCACGCTAACGCTCCGAGTGTCTCGGGAGAATGCACCCGTTGCGTTTCTTCTTTTTTCCCCCTTCGCCACTCGCAGATCAGCATCAGTTAGGGAAAACAATTGAATCTCGAAACGTCGACCGCCGTCACATTCCTGGCCCATAGGTTTCCGCAACACGCGAGCGTGGGATTAGCATATACCGCGTACACACACTCGTGAAAGAAATGGGATAACGGGATGGGATTCCTGGGTCGCGCGTGAAACTTGCTTTCATCGCTCGACGGTTCTGTGTATGCGCGCCGCCACCCACCATGCGCACTCACGTGTCGACAGAAGCGAGCGAAATGGGTGCACGCTGCACGAAAGCGGCCGGGGCGGGTGGGGTTCTAATCCTCTATTTACGAGCAGCGGACAACGTGCCCGCCATGTTGACCGGGCCGCCAGCGAAATGCACGCGCAGCCGTCAACGTGTCCTGGCGCGCTTGCGAACGCCCCTCGCTGACGCGAGACACTCACTCGAGCATTGCCACTCCGGATCGTATGCCGTCGTCTCCATCGGTATGCGTGAGTCCGTATGGCAGTCGTTTCCCTCGGTCGGTCCTCCAGTGTTTCCGCTCCACGAGAACAAACTTCCGATCATTTGTAATACTCGACGCGAGCGGCGCATACAGGGCATACAGTTGCCGACCGTTGCAAAAAAAAAAAATCCACTATAGCTCTGATCCTGTGGGAACGAGCCGAAGTCATTTCGGACATAAAGCGTCTCGTATTGCCCAAAGTAGCAGAGAACAGCAGTGCCTTTCATGATGGTGGGACGATGGCCTCCAGAACGATGAGCGCGTCAGCGTATTATAACTTCCTTTCAAAACACTATCCATTCGTCCAATCTACATGGCTATTCCCAATTTTTTAGGCGAATAGCTTTCTTTAATTGGCTCTTTCGCCTATTTCCATGGTTGGTCGATGGTCGGATTCAGCAAGGAAAACGTTTGTTCATTATTTCGTTCGCTTGTTCTACCGTTCGCTCGCTCGTTCGTTAGGTCATTCGTTTGTGAGTGTGTGCGTGCTTTCGTTCTTTCCTTTGTTCTTTCGTTCCCTCGCTCGTTCTTTCTTTCGTTCCTTCGTTCGCTCGGTCGCTCGTTCGCGCGTTATTTCTTTCTTTCTTTCGTTCGTTCGCTCGTTTGTTAGTTCGTTCTTGCTTTCATTCATTCTTTCGTTCGCTCGCTCGCTCGTTTGTTCTTTCTTTCGGTTGTTCGTTCGTTCGCTCGTTCGTTCGTTTCGTTTTTTTTATTTGGTTCCATCGCTCGTTTGTTCGTTCTAGCTTTCGTTCGTTCTTTCGTTCGCTCGCTCGCTCGTCCGTTCGTTAATGTGTTTGCTTGTTTTGGCGATTCGCTTACATGGACAGTCATCGTCCATAGTTTCTGCAAATTTTTTTATTTCATATCTGCTTGTCTCTGCCATTGTGTCCAGTCTTATTCGCGCTAAAGAACTCAGATCAAGATGCCATACCAACAAGCCCACATTACTACTATGGTCTCCCAAACGACCACGGGCTTCAATACGAAGGCGAAAAAAGGAAGAAGAAAGCAAGAAATGACAAGAAATGAATGAAACGAGCAAAATGGAAGGGAACTAGATCGACAGCGATATTCTCCCCAAGAAACCGCTTGGAAATGCAAAGAGCTCTTCGTTTTCGGGATCTTTGGGAGAAAGTACTTCCCCAGCCGTGTCGCCCAAGACAAAAAAAAAAAAAAAAAAAAAAACTCTGCGTATTATTTTTTGTATTGAACAGCACTGAAGGCGGGAGAGCTACAAATCTCTTGCTGTACTGAGCGAGTGTCACGTGAAAAAGAGATCAGCTCAGGGAATCGCGAACACTTCTTGCAGGTCGCAAACTACTTCTCTTGGAAACGTACAAGAACGGAGACGTTTATAAAGAACCACAAGGAAGCTTTGACAAGCGTGGAACTTGAGTGCCCTCGGCAAGAGAGAGAGAGAAAAAAATAGAAACGACAGATAAATCGGAAATGGCTATTTATCGCCGATATGGCCCGCTCACGCTACAACACAATCGCTTTTCTTCTCTAGCGGCGGACACCCCATACCTGCAAGAACATCGCAGGAGCCGTGAAATAGAGTATGAAGCCTAATGTTAATCGAAAGGTGGCGCTGTGAAAGTTGAGTACTTAGCACGCAATTAGGATATGATTCGCCGTCATTTGCGTGCACCCACTTATGACTCGCCTTATAGGTATGTTCGTGTCACTTTTTTTTTCGATTTGGTCGAGTTTAGCGTGGCGAGGACAAAGCGTTAAGTTTTACGAGCGCTGTGAACAACTGAACGCGGCTCCAAGGAAGTGGAAACACTTTCAGCTAAACACAGTTCTTGGTGGATTACGTTACCATATGTTAACCAACTACATCGCGCTCGCGAGTCGCATTGTCACGACTAGCGCGCCTTACATCGTACAGTTACACTTTTTTTTTTAACTCGAAAGTTTGCCCAGCAACATAAAACGAGGGCTGCATGTGTAAACGAGTGAAGTAAATTGTTCGCTGTGTTCAATGGATCTACGGCGTGGACCATAGATCCACAGGGAATCCGTGGCGGGCGGCTCGCGTGCAGAAATTTTGAGAAGTACAGTGGCGCCTTGATGAGCACAGTCCGAGACAACCAACTCCACAAGAGGGGCGTTATAGATCCGCTACGCCTCGCAAACTGCAATGGAAATGAATTGTTTGTCCTTGAAACGTAGTCAAGCGCCTCCTCATCAATAGCAAGGCACGTCCGTATATTCGGTGCGGCACGCCCAGAAACAAGGCTCACAAGGGCAGCAACGTAGTACAAACAGCGAAGGGGAAATGAAGCGCTCTGGTGGCAACCCCGCGTAGACTGGCAGCCGTGTTTCAGTTTCGGGCCAGTGGAGCGCTCAAGGGCGCACTTGTACACAGGAATTCTTTAAGGATATATATGCTTCAACGATAGCGGAGGACGCGCTCCGGGAGAGAGTGTAGCGCGACGTACAGAGCGCGTTAAAGCCGCATGCGAAGGTCGCTTTGTACTGTTGACAAGTGACCCGGTATTGCAGGCGTACGGAGTTACGCTAAGTCGTTAGCCTCTTCTTTAACAGAACACTTTATTTTCGCCAATCGACGCCTGGGATGCTGGAGCTAAGCTTACTCCGTGTGAACTGGAGGTCGCTTCTCTGCAGTCATGGTCGCGGCGATGCGCGCAGTGGCCAACCCAACTGCGTCTGTGTCGTTCTTACGCGTCTGCCTTTTCATCGTCTGTGTGCGTGGGATAGTACGGCGGGCGAGCAGCGTAGCGGGTTCTGTAAATGCGAAACTATTCTTGAAGGTATGTAATTTCGACAGAGTGCTTGAATTCTCTTTGCGTGCAATGAATACAAGAGAGCTTGCACGCGGACGCCTTTTTCTTTTTTGAAATTTCATCTGTGCCATTTATTCTTCTCTTTATTTACTCTTCATTTATTCTTCCTTTCTGTGCGTCTACGTATTTGTACGCTTCCACACCAAGCAGCGAAAATTCTCCCCACCAACAGGTGGTAGCAGAGCTGCAGTAGCAGAGTTATAGCTTCCTGCTGCTGAGACACCTCCAGGATGCAAAGGGGTGTTCATGGAAGTATGAAGAAGTTGAAGTGCGATGGCTGATTGACGAACGAACGAACGAACGAACGAACGAACGAACGAACGAACGAACGAACGAACGAACGAACGAACGAACGAACGAACGAACGAACGAACGAGCGAGCGAGCGAGCGAGTGAGCGAAAAAATGAACGAACGAACGAACGAACGAACGAACGAACGAACGAACGAACGAACAAACGAACGAACGAACTGCAAAACAGCTGGCGGCACAGTTTGAGAGATTGCAGAGGATGGTTGTTTGACGCTGATGGTAGGGTGGATTTAATCAATTATTAAGAATTGTCAGAGTTGACTAAGGTACCACTTTGGGTATGGTTGGGATGTCGTTCTTGAAGACTGGACTCACGTAAATATGACAGTAACGGCTGCCAGAGTAAGTCGTTTAAACGGGATTGGAATACCACCGCCGTTGTGGTTCTCTATGAGCAAGCAAAACTCGTTGCCACCCTAGAACCAACCCGGAATTATATATAGTATAGTTGGCGCCGTGTTTTGTAAGAATTATTTTCCAGAGATTGCTCTGATTGCTTACAATACTTCCAAGTGGCCAATCCCGGCGATAACGGGGATGCGGTTTGACGCGAACCAATGACGAAAAGCAATCATTTTTATCGGAAGCCTCCCACTACCTAATAGTAGTCTCTTAAATGGTAGACGCCTTGCTCGGTGCAGCGAACATTTGTCCCTCAGGTTGCATAAAATTGTATGGTTGCGCCTCCTTCGGATTCTTCATGATGTTCGTTTTCACTGCTCTTTTATTCGTTCACACTGACTCACGCTATTTATTGTGATGTGCGCGGTATAATCGGGAGATTCGCAACTGTAGCATAGGTGTTGAAGTTGTGTTTCTGTATTCCGGAGGCAACTTGGAGTGATTGATGGTCGTGGGCATTTCGGTACGTGTAGCATGTGAGCTCACGTATTTTTTTCTACTGCCTCTCAGTGCCATAGACTCGCATCGGTGATTTTAGCTGCGAGTCTATCAGCCATTTTAACCCGATCGTGTACGCGGCTCCAGGTACAGAGATGAGACCAAGATGGTGGCCCAGACTTTAGTACAGTGGCTAGAGTAACTATAGTAATAAGCTCAAGAATCGTACAGCCTTTATCGAAAGTGTACAGGTCACCGCGCACCTTGACTACGTATGTCGATCGGCTGTGTGGTGCAGTTCCCGTGACGCTTCTGACCAGTGGCGCACCGACGGGGGGTTCGGGGGTTGTAACCCCCCCCCCCCCTGAGGCCGACTTAACCCCCCTCTTTTGTTTACCCTATTTTCTTTCCTTGCGCATTTGAGTACTGCAACTAAGATGTTAGACGCGCAATCGTCTGCACTCTCACAAAAAGCGAATTTTTTGACAATTTCCTGTGAAGAAATTGAAATTAGTGCTATTTAGATGGTATTGGCAAACTGTCAAACCCCCCCTGGCAGAGATCCTGGGTACGCTACTGCTTCTGACATTCCACACCTCTGGATGGTGAATGCGACAGTTCTTACCCAGGGCGTTGGAACTTATGGTGCGTGAGCGGAACTCTCTTAAGTAGCCTGTAGTCAGCCTGATGGTCGCAGACGACGTAGCCCGTGTACTTTTTACAAAGAGTGTACACTTGGTGTGCTTTTTTACTGCGCATAGAACGACGTTACCAATCTGCATAAGCTACAGCTTTTTTTTTTTTCTGCGTCCCGATCTTTCTCTGGCGGCGGGGCGCTGAGAGCCGTCGGCTTCTCTTCTTTTCCTGAAATCAGCGTCAGGGCACAGCAGATACAGCGCCTCAACCCAGCAGCCTCTTGGAAGGTTTGCGTGCGGAAAACCTACAGCGACCGAACCAGGAAGGAAAAAAAGAGACACCTTTACGTTATGACCGAATGGATGCAGCGGCTCCGTTCGTTCACGTATATGGGATCATCTCTCAGTGGCCAACGTCAAGACAGCGCGGCGCCGCTTCCATTATTTCTTTTTCTGTCTCAGGCCAGCGGAGCGATCAAGGGCGCTGGCGCGACTCGACCTTGCCTATATAATGTAGCTCTTGAGCGAGGCATTCGCTGCTTTGCCGCTCGTCTCGCAACGTCCTCGGGCCCGCGTCACGGGACGCCACCGGTGTGGGATCACTGGGATCATCGTTGCGTGGAACGCGTGGACACGCATGCCGCTCCCTGTACACACAGTCTGGGCGGGCATGATGCGGGGAGTCGACTGCCGTCCGACGACGGCCACCTTTCCTTTCATCATCAGCCATCGATCTCTCGGTAAACGACGTGGAGCGGGAGCCGGCGTTGCGCGACGGCGCTTCTTGAGAGACACCTGTGCATAGGTTGCGCCATATTGCCGCGAGGCTTCGTATTGATATCTTAATATTTTTTTTTCCGTGGCTGTGATCCTGTGTCTGTGCTTCCTGTCTCTCTCTCTCTCTCTCTACTTTCTTATCTGTCTACCTCTCCCTCCCCCGTCACCCAGTGTAGGGTAGTAAACCGAATTTTCTGTTCTGGTTAACCTTCCCGCCTTTCCCTTTCCTTTCGTTTCTCTGTTCCTCTTGTCGCGGCTTTCTATAATATAAAATGGTGTTGGGGTGTGTACCTTTCTTTCTTATGATATGGTGCGGGTCGATATAAAATGTCTCGCTGTTCTTTTCGATTATCTTTGCCCACTTATAATGTGTAGGCTGTTCGCAATCGTATTGGTTTTAAGAATTTCTCCATTATTCCCAATTTGTCCCATTATTAACACATCCTCGTTAGTAGTATAGCATTTGATTAAGCTCTTCCTTAGCGCTTCGCTTCAAGTATGTCAATAAAGATTCCAACATGTGCATTGGACCTGCATATCTTTTTTATTTCAACTTTAATTAGCGTTGCCTTCCTTTCGATATATATTTGCTTCTGATTATTACGTGGCGACATCATCGTTACATTGAATTTTCCATTGAAGTTCCACTGACCCATCTCCGCATCCTCGTTTGAGTGGCCAGGATCCTTCGATCTTTTGCATTTTCCAAAGGAAGCGCTTTCTACTCCATGGTGCGTGCACTGCCGGTTTCATCACTGCCTCTCTGCACTTCGCTACCCAGACAAGGCCCCCAGAAATATATCGCTTTAACATTCCTTAATTGTGCTGGCGGCCAATTCCTTTCCGCGTTTACGTTTTATTAATCGTCCTTGATCCAATGTACCTGAACTTAGCTGCCCTTGTGACTGTCCGTGTCATCCAGCCTGTCAACCTCGCGTCTACGAATTCCTGATATAGCAGACCATGTATGCTCTGTTCTATTATTTCGTCTCACTCTCGAGCCTTTCTCGCGTTAACATCGCTACCCCTTCGCCAACTTTACTTCTGTCCTAGCTTTCGACGTATGCGCTCCAGACAACGTCATTTCACAAAGCGTGTTCCACGGAGGTCCTTCTGTCTCTGCATCCGTGACCAGGTTCATTAGCCGTGATGAGAAAGAAACGGCTCATGGAGTGCAAAGTCTATAAAACGGCTGCCGCGTACATGGCGAGAAGTGCACGCCGGTGATCGTAAGAAAAATGTAGGCAACTACTTCTGTAAGAATCCGCGGATAACAAAATATTAAACCTGTTGATCGAGCTCCAAATATCAGCGTTATGTTGAGCCGTAAATGTTTGCGCACCGTCAATTTCCGTATTTCGCGAGAGAAACAATATAAAAATCACTAATTAACTTCTATGGACGAGTACACTCGACTCAACTTCTAGTATGTAATAATGAGCACTGTCTCTGCCACTCACATGCATTAGAGCATACGGCCGGATTATTAAAGGCAACTAGACTTTTGGTCTTACATGTCGGCGAACTCGAGCCAGGAAATCGCGTTCGGCTTTTGAAACGATTTCATGCTCTTTGGCGTGAAGGAGCCCGAAAAGCAAGTATACCTGGACATCTGATGCCCAGCACGTGTACTTTTTCTATTTGAAAAAGACCCCTGTCTGGTTTGAAGTTACTGTTTATTTCCTTGGTAAGGTAGTTAACTGTAACGACTTGACTACCATTGCCCGTTTGTATAGTTGTGGATGTAGACCTCTGCACGGGAAGTGCCGGGTCGATAACAAACTGCAATTATAGACTTCTATCAGAGTGACACCCACAACCAGTCTGCAGGCTATAACGAAACTTTGTGAACAGCTTTATTGTGCATGTCCGTGGCTGTGGGTGTACATGCTGCTTGTGCGCTCGCGGGATCACTGTGCGTAGCATAATTATTACCAAGTAGCTGGGTGATCAGTCAGGCTAACATTACTCGGGCTTCTCATTAAAATATGCATCTCTCTCACATCTCTCTCTCTCTCTCTCACCCACTCAACTTTACACATGAAAGTAAAAAAAGAAAAAAAAGAAAAGAAAAAAAAAGAAGTAAAAAATCTTCGTGTAAGATTTCACGCTATTATCTTCCAATTAACAGCGGCATTTTTAAATGAATAATATGAAAAGCGTTACCTTCGCAGACGTAAGGCAACCGGCGTAACTCATACGTATTACGCCGTGCAGCCGTATAGTCCTAGGCGGGTGCGTTTCATAATTACTGCATCTGTCAGCCGTCATTGCTTGTGCGAATCTGAACGCCATTTCATTTTGTCAACAGAAGCACGCGAAGAGAGAGAGCAAGCAAGGAGAGGATAGGCAGGGATGTTTACCAGACGAGCTTCCGGTTTGTTACCCCACACTATGCGTAATGGAAAGGGCGAATAGAAGGAGGAAAAGCGGAAGAGAGTGAAAACTGCTTGCAAGCGGTCACTCAGGCCAGTGCGCTTCAAGAACTGCATCAGTGCACACATAGCATTTTGCGCCAGCGACGGCAGTGGCTACGGTCCGAGTATCTTTGACTGATTTCTAGTGCAGCCGGTTTAAGGTTGTCCGGAGAGAGAGGCGTTGGACGTCGTAGCTAGGAGAGATACGCAACAGGTGCTCAATGGTTTCTCGCACTCACAGGAATCGCACGTCGGGCTATTGGCCACTCCAGTACGCTAGGAGCAAGCGTTCGTAAGCGCCACTCGCAGTCATAAGCGGTACAACAACATTGCTACCCAGCAGGAAAGGCTAGATGGCACTTGTAGCCGTAGCGAGGGGTCCAACACACGCAGTCGGCAATTAGAGACACTCGGATAACTCTAGAAAATTTGTGTCTTTCTTTCGGGCAAGTAGACGAAGTTCTCTGGTAGCATTCGTCCTCATCTGTGAAGCAACTGACGCTGCTATTACTGCACGAGACATACCGAAACCGCATACATATTCCTGCGGACGTTTCGACGTCGTCTATACCAGCTCAGCATCCGCTTTCGTGGTTCTAGCAAAGCAGATCATAGCTATATTCATGGTGACACCCCTAACGACATCTACGGCGGCAGAACTTGCAGCCCTCCGTGCCACTCTGAACTACGTCCTCGATGAACCAGCACAGAAATGGATCATGTTTTGTTATTACAAAGAAGCTCTTCACATCCTCCAGTTTGCTTTTTGTCGCAGAACATACGAGCAGATGGCATCCGACATCGGAAAAATATGCCATCTTGCTCTAGAAACAGGGTACGCCATCCCCATTTCAGTGGCTTAATTCCGGCTCACTTTGGCATCTCCGGCAACGGCTTGGCTGACAAGGCTGCCCGGTCAGCCCATGAAAACACCCAGGCGCTTCCAATACCTTTGGCGAGGACGGGACACTGCCAGGTAACTTTGTCTGCTTGCCCGAAAATAAACAACGCAAGTTTTCTGAAGTTCTCAGAGTGTCTCCAATTGATCAACTGTGTAAGCTGGACAAACATGCGAACTTCCTTGAAAAACTATCTCACTGAGAAAGAAAAAAAAACTTCGTGCATACATCCGTGTAATATCCCCACTGCTACATTCCGCAAAATGTATAGCAACAAGAAAAAAAAAACAGAAAAATAGGAAAGGTGCGGATATACAGTAACTACACCTTCATTTCCCTCGCGGCCGTCAAGTTGTCCTGCAGGTCTCTGCTACTTGAGTAATGCCTTATTGATGCATTTCGTGCGCGAGGGACCACCGAAGGTATACTGAGAGGCCGGTTTCTTTGCCATAGTATTTCCGCGTGTTTTCAAGCCGAAAAGCGCCGCACTTACACACGGAAAGGTCAAAAGCGAGAACTTAAATTATCCCACATAGACAAAATTCTGAGACATTCGCTTGCAAAAACCCTGAAAACTTTTATGCTGAAGTAGCATGACTGATGCAGCACTGTTTTTAAACTGATGATTTTCGAGTTTGTTTCTTCTCTTCACTTCTATAAAGTGTCTTCAGAGGTATGCACGGCATCTGACTTCTTTCTCGCCTTCTTTGCTAGCAATACTTCTTGTGCCTTTGTTATCCCGCCACGAAGTTCTTTCTTTCTTTTATTTCGTAGCCTGATCGGGCGTTTGTTCCAACGCTCTCTTCCCGCATTTCCTATCTCTTGCGAGTTTCCCGTGCCCTGGAATGTCGCATTCTCAGGTCATTTAATCTATTACGCAAGGCAGCTTCCTCGACTGTGTTTCATTATTTCAACGTCTTTCAGCTTACGCCACTCGGTCATCTTGTTTCATTGTTTACCTGTTGTCTCCGTAACCAATGGTTCGCCGTTCGCTATAAGCGAAGGGCAGCGATGCGTGGCTGATGCGATCGTGCCACGTGTCCACACAGGATTTTGCACTTCGTTCGAATCTTTCCTGCAAGACAGTGGGCATTCAATTTGTGCGCTTCGTACCCTGCTTTTGTAGCTGATCGGCTGCAGTGACCTCGCAGGGTTGTGGTTAATTTGACCAAAAGAAGACCGTATGCAATTGAACAGTCGCTTGTACTGTCTTCTTTGTACCCATGTTCTCCATGTATGCTTCAAAACTGATCGTTTGATTGTGCCCATCCAGGTCCCATATGTCCATAATTTTGTCTACCATGCCCAGCTATCTTTAGCAGTAGTAGTAGTGCTTTTACTTTCACTTCTACAATTTCTACTCCTATTATTGCTACATAATATCGGTACACTTTTCTCTTCAACGACAGTGGCATTCTCCCTGTCAGGATTTGGTAGGGCCTTCCGTATGCACTCCAGCCCAACTTTATTCTTCTATAAATTTCTTTCTCATGATCAGGGTCCCCTGTGAGTAATTGATCTAGATAAACGTACTCCTTTACAGACACTATAGAGGCTGACTGGCAATCCTGAATTCTTGTTTCCTTGCCAGGCTATTGAACATTATCTTTGTCTTCTGCATATTAATCTTCAACCCCACTCTTACCGGTGCTAACATATGGGGCAGAAACTTGGAGGTTAACAAAGAAGCTCGAGAACAAGTTAAGGACCGCACAGAGAGCGATGGAACGAAAAATGTTAGGCCTAACGTTAAAAGACAGGAAGAGAGCGGTGTGGATCAGAGAACAAACGGGGATAGCCCAGTGCAGAGCGGAGGAATGAATGAAAAACTTTATTTTCACAAAGGAGGTTTCCCGGCATAGGTGGAGCCGTCAGTCCAGGGCCCCTGTGGCCTTTGCCATCTTGCGAGCTCTGTCGGTCAGCTTGAGCTGTTCTTCAGGCTTCGAGCAGGATAGCGCAGCCTCCCACTGCTCCGGTGTTGGTGTTTTGTATACTGGCGCTACATTTGGTTTTTGGCAAGCCCATGTAACGTGGTAAAGCGGAGGAACTGCCTACGCTCGAGTGCTCTTTTGTATAAAGTTTATGCTCTCTCTCTCAAGGGAACTTAAAGGCGTGGTGACCCCATACTGGTGGTGAGGCGGGCTGGTTGTATACTATGTATACACGCAATTAAGTTCCCAGGTGTTTAATTTCGAGGACTGTAGCAAATAGATCTAGTAGCGGAAAGCCTTTTACACATTCACGTAATCTACACGGCAAGAACCAGTGAGCCTACCAGACTGTAAATCCACTTGATTTCGGCAAATACATCTCTGTTTTCCGCAACGTATGCGTTTGCGGGGTTGTGAGCTCTAACTCCCGCTTCTTCACGTCACAACATATAACGGCTGCTGACGCTGTAGGGGTGATATTAATGAAGCATCGCCGATGCCCGGCACGTCACGAAGCGGCACGATCGTTCTCTTATGTTTAAAACCGCTAGCAATTACGACCTTCTTCTGACAAAAAGGACAAAAAAATGATATTGTTGAGCAGCCCAGTGCCCGGGAGCCAATGCATGGTTATTACCTCATGCCAACAACATTGAGTCAGCGGGCATCCACATATTTCTCGTCATTTATACATATATGTCCACTCACCCGCTGGGGAAGGTGGGGGGGGGGGGGGTGTGATCATCTCTTCGACCCCCCCCCCTCCCCCCATCTTAAGAGCACACACAGCGAGACTTGGGATCCTACGTGCTGTTCTTTCGGTTGCTTGCTTTCGCATTCATTGCACACTCATAACGACAATCACCGCGAAGCGGAAATGGACAGCGCAGTGCCTTGAAGCTGTATAGGATACGAAGCCTGGTGGATATGTGTTGAGACACCTGAGACGCCGACAAGTGTCTGCGTCAGAAGAAAATATAATTCGCCGGGTCTCTCCAACTGTCGATGGCGAAGAGCGTGAAGAATTACCAAGGGTCACCGAGTTATGTGAGCCGCTTCTTTCTTTCTCTCTCTCTCTCTCGGGTCTCCCACTGCCTCTATATATTCTTTTTTTTTCTTGCTATTTCTCTCGCGCGCAGACTGTGTCTCGTCACCGTTGTTCTTTTTGTACCTTGCCTCTTACCTTCTGTGCCAGCGGTTCTTGGACTCAATGGAAGAGAAAGCGGTCCGTCTGTGCTCGTTCGGAGCATGCGGAAGTGCCCCAAGCACTGTTCCGGCAGTCGAGGACAGCGAACGAAAGAAGAGGGCGCGTTTCTTTACCTCTCTCTATTTTTTTCTTTTTCTTCCCCTAGCCGTTTACTGTCGTTTCCCCCCGTTTGTGTTTATTTCTTCCTTCTTTCGAGCGCGGTAACTTCTTTGGTAAGGAATGGGGCACGCAGTGGGGATTGAAGAGAAAACGCGCGACGCGTCGTGGCCGGCATTTCAAGAAGCGAGCTCGTTTCAAGCGACGACCACAATCGGAGCTCTCTTGCGTGGGGCGCATGACAGGAATTTCAAACGCGGAGCAGGTCGTCAACGCGCACGCACGCGCACACTCGTGTAACACGCCCATGCATGTACATACTCGCACACACATGCAACTCACACACGTGTACGCACGCACGCACGCACGCACAAATACTCATGCGCACACAAAAGCCATCGCGCTCGCGCGAGCATGCTATGTGTCTGACGGTCTTATGCTGGCTGACCGTCTTATGACGGTTCGCTGTTTCGTGGTTAAAAAAAAAGAGAGAAAGAAACATACACACACAAATTTCGATCGTTAATTTACCCTGAGGGTACAGTCTCGCGCATTGCGCGAGGAAGGTGAACGGTTAAATTTCTTGTTCCGGGAAGCATTGTTGTGTTAACGAAGCGCGAACGTGCGTTACAAGCTTAGTTACACATGTGTCAAATACAATAAAAGGACAGCGTGCCACAGCGAAGAGTGGTGCAGAGAACGTGCGGAAACAACGTCGCGGCAATGAAAAGAAGCTTACGAAATGTCAGTCTCTAAGGGGTTGGGCAAAACGGATCGAAAATGAGATCAATAATTTATCGTGACTATATAAGCTTGCTTGCATGGTAATGATTTCCATTCGTCCCTTGGCTTCTTCCCTGAGGCCACAGTGCCGAAAAGCAACACATGCCAGGGGTATTTTTTTTTAGCACTACACAGAATTAAAAAAAAATTACCTTCGGCCGACTAATTCTAATCCTTGGACTGGATCGCTCGAAGAGGGAAATACTATTTGAGCAATAAATTAAAATGCATAATTGAAGAATTAAGGTCAATTCACTAATTAACCTTTTATTTAACCACCTTACGGCACATGTTGCAATTAACGAATTGTAGCCGGTGAGTTTGCAAGGCATGCCCATGGGAGAATATGGCACCGGTTTCGAGACATAGGCAGTGAGACTTGCGGTAAATATGCCCTGTTGTGCAAGGCTTACTTTTTTAACATACCGATGTTTCATGCACTGAAGCACGAAAGTAACTAGACCGCCAATGTATTTTGTCACACGTTTTGGGAATTAATATATCGAAACTGATTATAGAGAAAGAGTAGGAGTGAGGATAAACGGTGGATATCTCAGTAACCTACGTTTTGCAGATGACATTATCCTGTTCGGCAACGCTGGGGATGAATAGGAACAAATGATTGAGCACCTCAGCCGAGAAATTGTAGGAGCAGGGTTGAAGATCAATATGAAGAAGAAGGAAAAAAAAACGGTAGCGTAAAATATCCCGTCAAGAGAACGAGTGTCTATGATTAGAAGTCAGCCTCTAGAGTATGTGCCAAGAGTACTAGATCTATTACTCAGAGGGGATCCTGATAATGAGCGCATACGGCAGGCATTACCAAATCGTGACCAGTAGCTTACCCGTATTCTTGAGAAAAAAAAATGTACAATCATTTCTTCCACCGGTGTGAACGTATGGGCACTTGGAGGTTAACAAAGAAACTTGAGAAGCAGGTAAGGACTGCGCAACGACCGATAGAAGGAAAAATGGTGGGCGCAACGTTAACAGACAAAAAAGAGAGATGTGTGAATTAGAAAGCAAACGGGGATAGCCAATATTCTAGTTGATACTAAGAGGAAAAAATGGAGCTGGGTAGGGGATGTAATGCGCAGGGCCAGATAACTGATGGTCTATAAGAGTTACAGAACAGTTGTCAAGGGAAGGGAAATACAGTCGAGGACGGCAGAGAATTAGGTGGTTCATTTCTTTATTTATTTCCATACCTTCGAGGCCATAAATGGCGTTACAGAAGGGAGCAGGTGTAATATATAAGCTCACACGTCTTAAAAACAGATGCTGGAGCAATAGCGAAAACCGCAACTATGAGAAAAGTAAAAACACCTAATAAAAAAGGTCGATCGTAAGTAAAAGTTTAGAAAATCTAGATCATGAAATATAATTTTTAACTGCACATTTAATCAAAATTGGTTCTAAAATTGTGACAATGGGAATGGGTGTGGTGGTTCCCTCCTTGCTAGTGAGCGGAATGAAGGAATGAACGAATTTATTTGTAACGCAAAAAAGGAACATGGACTTTATGGCGATGTTGTTGTACGTGATGATATGTAGGATGGCTCTGAGAACAGGTTACGTCTGAGATTTCATTATCATAGTAAATTTTATATAAAAGACACAAACGTGCTACTTTTCGCCTAACTGAAAGCAATGGGAGACCTAAGGTTACCTTCATAGACGACACACTGTATCTACAATGATAATTACGTACAATGAAACGAGATGAAATTAGATAATTTGCAGGCATAGCTTGGAGTCAGCTAGCGCAACACGGGGATAATTGGAGTTCACTGGGAGATGCCTTCGTCTTGCAGTGGGCATGAAAAAAGGACGTTGATGATGGTGCTAATGACGACGAAGATGGTGATGGTTACGATGATTGGACGGTATTGAATCTGGT
Organism: Dermacentor silvarum; assembly: GCF_013339745.2. Classification (NCBI taxonomy): domain Eukaryota; kingdom Metazoa; phylum Arthropoda; class Arachnida; order Ixodida; family Ixodidae; genus Dermacentor; species Dermacentor silvarum. The sequence goes on from NC_051154.1 coordinate 300,594,589, forward strand.
ATCGCCCTTAAAACTCGTTCCAAGTGGATATGGCTTGCGAACTCTTCGGTTACAATTCGTAAATTGCAATATGTGCAGTAAACTAAATAACTAAAATTTTAATTATTGACAACTTCTTAATTAGTTGATTATGCACTTTGATATCGCGCCCAAGTAATGTTTGCCTTTGCGAATAATCTAGCTGAAGCACTAGAATTGTGCTATCTGTCCCAGGCGATTTCTTTTTTAAAGTGTATAGTCTAAAATATACGCCCGTTATAAAAGCGTCCCTTTTATTCTTTCATTTCCGGTTTCTTTCTTTCTTTATATTTATTTTTTCTTAGCCTCTGTGTGTTTATTTTCCTCCTTGTCTCCGGTAAGCTCCGCGATTGGCGTTTGAATTTGTATGATGCATGGCGCTCTTTGGCCCATAGCTGGCCCTTGCGCCATTAAACCCCACACATCATCATGTTTCTATGATGCCCTTAACGACACGGGGAAGGAATAAATCTTGACTCTGACCGAGGCGAAGGCGATTTCATATGTATTGTCAGACATAAATTTGCACCTGATTGTTTTGAAAACCAACGCCATAACTGTAGTGGCGTTCTGTCGGAGCTGCAGGTTCAGGCGAAGACGGCCATCCAGAGGGTTCTAGCCACTTTAATTGCCTATTATTATCGCGCATTGCCATTTATAGCCATGGTATTGCCTGTTCAGACCAATAAGGTGTTCTTAGAAAAAATACTATTTGTATTTCTTTGACCGTAAAATGTTGACTATAACAGCAGCGAACTCGACGGTCATACTTACCCGTTTTTCATTTCCCGCACAATTCGACGCAATGTGAGGTCGGGAAGTTCACAGGCGTTTTCCCGAATTTCGACCGTCATCAATCGCGCACGAGAGATGATCAAATGTTACTAGATTGAGTCTTAGAGAGAACTCTTAGCGCACTGTAGAGAAAATCATTTCGGATGCCTACCTCACAAGTCATCGCAGCTGAGGGCTACGAGGGCACTGCTGAAGTTTTTAAGGTCAACAGACCTGCACAAGCGACTGTAGCCGGAATCGGTGTTCGTAGTGGTACAACTGTTCTGTGATGTTGTGTGTAGTGATAGTGACCGGCTGTGATTGTGAGTCTACGTTTTCTTTCGCTATCTCTCTCTGATTTTCCATCTCTTTACATCCCCCTCACCCATTGTCGGTGTAGGGTTAACCTCCCTGGTTCTGGTAAACACCTCCCCGCCTTTCGCCTTGCTCCTGCCCCGGCGCAGAGCCGGGTGCAGAGCATGCGTGTGTAAGCAACGATAGGGAAGCACGAAGAGGCGAGACACGCGCTCGTAGCGCACCACTCAGGATAGACAGTGCAGAACGACGACGAACAAAGAAAACACGCAGAAAGATAACGAGCGGAAATGTGCACAGCGAACGTGACGCTCTGACGGTAAAACAACTTCATAGACATTTGAGATGTCATTCCACGATGCCGACACGCACACTCCGCTCATCTTCTCAAGCAATCATTTGACATGCGAAAGAGGACGCCACGTACCATGTCTCATTCAACCATTTACCGGTTAATTAGGGTGTACCGAAGTGTGTGTGTGTGTGTGTGTGTGTGTGTGTGTGTGTGTGTGTGTGTGTGTGTGTGTGTGTGTGTGTGTGTGTGTGCACGCGCGCGCGCGCGCGTTTGTATCTCTGTGTAGGTGTGCGTGTCTGTGTGTGTATGTGTGTGAGTGTGTGTGTGTGTGCGTGCGCGTGCGTGCGTGCCTGAGTAAGTGCAACGGGTATGTCTGAAGAATGGGCACACACACCCAGTGGCACACGACTAGTTGCACATACTCAGTGGTCCAAGTTGTGGCGTGAAAGAGGTTAGACATACAAACATAAGGCAAAGTGGGTCAAGTTCTCAAAAGATACTAATCGCATTAAAGAAAAAAATGTAAGAATTTATATACAGCTTGCATGAAAATGTTACAACGTTTACAAGGGTTGTGAAAAAAAAAGTCCTGCTTACAAGTAAGTGGTATATTTCATAGCCGTGTATCATATATAAATTTTTTCCCGCGCTTTAGATGTATGAATAGGTGCATTTTAGTAAATTGGGATGTCGTTTCTTTTCGATGAGTTACAGAATTTTATAAACTTGATACTCGAGTTTTCTGAAATTTTGCACTTTTGCAGAAAGGTGCAGGGGTTGCCGCGAAAAACGACTTCTCCGTTCGCATGTATTTACATAGAAGCTCCGGAGTTAAAGCTTTCTCTTCGCAGCCAATCAACACATCTCATTCAGGGACTTCTTGCTGGAAGAGATTATACTTAGAAGGACGAAACTCTACTGTGAAGACCCGCCGCGCTCGCTTATATAGTGGATATGGCGTTGCGCTTCGAGTTCGAGGACGCTGGTTCGATTCCGATGGGAGCAGAATGCAAAAAAAAAAAAAAAAAAAAAAAACGCGCAAAACGCTTGTGTACCGTGCCTTAGGTGCGCGTTAAGGAACTCCAGGTGGTCAAAATTAATCCGGAACCACCCACTACGGCGAGCCTCATAACCCCCCGTGCATTTGGGGAACATTAAATTTCACAATTTCACATTAATTAGCTCTCCCACGAAGAGCTAACTTCTTGTTAAGGAGTCCTCTTCAGCACGCCGTGTTAACCACCAAGACCTAAATTTACGAGTACATAAAACACATTTCGGAATTCAGGACATTTCCCGCTCCTCTAGTTGGCCGCCTACGACTGACCTTTAAAATTTGTTCCATGATATAAATAGTTAGGTAGACATTCGTGCACTGCCAGTCGGCGAGCCAAACAGAGAGACGACTGAAAATTAATACACCCACGTCAGAATCAGTCCATTCAATACAGGTTCAGATAATTGAGCCACCTGATCTCTGGTCGTTTAAACAGCTCAACCACGATCTTAACGAGCGCGTCGTCTGACAAACAGGTTTATATATCATACATGTAATACACACTTCTATGCGAGAGGCCAGTTTTGAAAGCAGCACTATCCTATAGCAACTTGTAACTTGTTGAGCGACGCGATTTTCAGACGAGGTGAAAGCTGACTCTCCGGGCAGAATACCGCCGCTAGCATATTCCAATTATTCCTCAAGTTTCTTCGAAAATCGCTTTCCTTTTATCTCTTTTCATGTGTCGCATGGAAATGTGGATAAGTTTTATATGTTCAAATAGTATGAATTTGTACGCATTTTCTTTATAGAGATGCATAAATAATGGCGGTCGGTGAATACCAAACTTTTGTAATACGAATCGAATGCGACTAGTAAGTATCGAATATCGAATCCAATATCGAATAGTCAAACGCAGCCGTATATAAGTATTTGCAGTAGGAGTATTTATTTCTGCATAATGAGGGACCACGTCTGTACTGACGGCCAAAAAAACACAAAAAACAGCTTACTATTAAAGACAAGAAAGCAGTCTTAAACATAAGATTACGAATGCTCATTAAATAAAACTGCACGAATGGCCTCTCAACGTTTTTAGAGCCTGGTTGCAAGCAAGCTTTCCAAGAAATAATGGCTGCTGTATGGAATAGAGATTTACAAATACTCTAAATAAAGGGCTGTCGGAAAAAGAATGGAGTTATCGTAAAAGGGGGAAGAAAAACTGGTGAAGGATTTGTGGGCCGTAAACACATGTAGGAGGGCCAGTTGCAAGAGAAAACCTCTTTGGTCGTAGCGTAAAATATAAAAATGCTAGTTGACAAGGCCGACTAGACGGCCAAAAACATTGACAGACTACAAGCAAAGCTAACAGTTTGTCATGCGGGCTTCCGACGTGAAATTGAAAACAAAACTTTCATTCTCCATTTTGTTTCATCATTCCTTCAAACATTTTGTCGTTGTTTCAATTCCGATAATTTGCGATACCCTGTTCAGCAGATGAAGAACAGTAACAAGACTCCAGCAGGCGGTTGTTGCGAGGTATTCGGTTAGATTCAAATATTCAACAATATTAAATAATTCCTCTGGGAATACGAATACCAAAAGTTAGTGTCTAATATTCGATTCGTATCGAAACTTCGAATAATCACCCATCCCTAGTAAATAAGGAGATGTTGGCACTAGGAGGTGGTGTCGGCTATACTGCTTTTCACACGAGAAACTCTGAATATATCGAGTAACAAAACGTCACACGGGTATAAAATAAATAAATCACAACTCGAAATAAACCGATGATTAATGCATGAAATGTCGAGTAGAGAAATAATCTCAGATTACAATGCCACATACACTATGAGCATTTAAAATGTAGACCGACGGAGAACGAAGGACAGCTCAATATATTACGAACACTGCAGATATATTTAAAATTTTGCAGATATATTTTAAAAGTGCGAGCTGGACGACACTCCTGCGTTGATTCGTCGATACGTCCTTCAACACCCTCACTAGCGTGTTACAAATGGATACGCCATGTTCGCGATGTAGAAGCTTGCCGCGTTGCGTTTGAACATTACTATACGCAGATAAATGGTTGGCTGCGTCCTGATATGCGAACGTAAGTGCGGACAGCCCATCGCGTGCTTCTTGTGATCCATGTGAGACATTTGAGCAGACGACAAGTGTCCAGGCTCATCGCACCATGCTTACTTTGTTACATGAAACTGACTTGGCTTCGCGTTGATAAGGTTCTTTTTTTTTGCGAGGGACGAGGCCTTGGACTTTCTTTTCCTATTATATTTGAGGACAATGTTTTCGTTAGTTAGGGCTACCTGCGCTACTCTTCTTTTTTTTTTTCTTTTTTTTCGGCTTCCTAATGTTGAGCTATATTCTTGCGCTTGTTTTACTTGAATCTTTGTGGCCTCTCATCTTTTTATGCCTTTCCTCTCTCCTTGTCTTCTTTCCCTCTTTGTCAATATATATATATATATATATATATATATATATATACGTTTCCAAAGAAAAGTATGGATAATATATCCCTGTGGTATGTTGACGATGGAGACGAATAACAAGCACCGCCTCGACTTTTGCATTTTAGCCTGACAGCGTTAACATCATCAACTGTCGTGGCGGAAGCCTATTATTTTCATCGCGCCAGTATTTGCGCCTTTGAGCGTGACGTTGACCTAGCGGCCCGAATTGATGGTACTATAAAGATAATCCATTTTATGCCTCTGACTTGTGGTTCATATTGCATGACGTAAAATGGACGACGTCGTGGGAAGCTATAAGGCATCGAGTATGACCGGCGAAGTCGTCGTCGGCCTGCGAAGGATCAGTGGATGTAGTGTGTGAGAATGAAAATTCGCGGCTTCAGCTAGAGCAGTGCCATGCAGATCAAAAGCATATTTTTGAAGCAGGGCCGCGTCTTATATTTGGTAACTACACTTTTCATTTTCCAGTCTTTTTTTCCCCCTTCGTCATTGGAGGGATAAATGATAAAAATGAGTAGAATCTGAGGAAAATAAGGCCTTGCGAAATGTAGCTGCACTTTTGGACTCTCACAGAAAGCTTTGGTGGTGCGTAACGGATGATGCCTAGCGTCCTGCTTTAATTTCACTGCGTGGTGTTTGTTCTCACGTAAAGGGGAAATAGTGGGCCGAAGAAATCAATAGAAACAATTGACCTCTTGAAGCATGATGCAGTTATACCGGTAATAGAACGTCCAGCGAATAGCGATGGTCTTAAACCAGAAAGAAAGTATGAAATTAACAGAAAGAAAAAAGAAGTGGGAGTAGGGGGGGGGGGAGAAAATTGCTCGGAGGATGGGGCCTCCGGCAGATATCGCCGCTGATTATAGGCAGTCCGTATACTTAGGCTTTTCCAGAGTTGACCGCAGCGCTGCAGAACACACAGCCTATATAGCGATGGGTGGGAGCAAGATTTGAGGGGCGCGATAAATATTCGCCGTGACACCTACGATAGCTTATCAAGAAGAAAGAGCATCGGAGATGTTTAAATGTCCAAGTGATCAGGCTCTGCATAGGATTGGACATGTTTGCGATTGCGATCAGAAGCGCAAATGTTCCAGAGCTTACGCTCAGCAAACATCGGTAACACTCAGACGAACGATGAAGCGTGGGTCATCGTTGTTTTTGGAATGGCGTCTCAGTTTCTTCGCATCCCTATCGGCAACCAGCGCTGGAACATCGCGTTCCTACAACAGCGCCATAATGCACAGCCTAGCGAGCGGCGGAAACACTTTACAGTAGCACATGCTATATACTTTTGCATCAGCGAATTCACCGCTTATTTTGAGGCCCATGTGTCCGGCTTCTGACCCGACTGGGCACCGGCATGCTAGAACGTAGGAGCGCATGCGCTACTCAAAACGTACGTGACCATGGACAGTGCTGGGATGGACGCATCGGGCTAAAGCAAACGTTGATGCAGGCGCACATCTCTTATCGTGAACTATATCATGCAATCTCCATGGCCTCCCTATCGGACGGTATCAGCATATCTTAGTTGCGCACTCAAATTGGCCTAGTGCCTCCTGGCCAGCGCCTGGTTCCCCATATAGGTGTCGGGAATCGATGACGCTGTGATAAGTGAAAGCGTCCAGTATCGAAGGGCACGCACATCTTTCTTTTTCTTACGGAGGGGTCTCTCCTGCGAGGGGTCTCTCCTGCGTCACTGCTGTGCAGGCGGTCTCCTGCACAGCAGTGACCGCCTCTCACTGTCAGCGTTCAGAACACCCCGCAAGCTTCGCGGGCCCTTTTTAATTGCTCATAACACACCTGCAAAGACTCCGTAGGTGGAATTGTATGAATATATCGGAGATTTCTCCTTCCTCGAATGAGCGCGTGAGCAGTCATTCTTAGTGATACGTGGTCGTAAAGAGCCGTCAATGCTGTTAGCAGACTGACCGGCATTGTCCCAGAGCTATACAGAAAAGCCGGAATTCCGGCCGCAGCTCATCCGTTGTGCAAAGCGATCATTCCAATAGGCACCGGTACTCATATCGATGGCTTGGCACCCCTTTTGTGTTACTTGGGCTTCAGTTTTGCTCTGTAGCTCCAAAATAGACCTTTGCAGAATTACAAATTGATATAGTGTTTTAGCAGACTATAGTACACCTTGTATAACAATGGCAACGGCACCATGCTGGCATATCAAAATATAATGGATGACACGTACATTACTCATTTATTGTATAATTATTCGTAGTAGCATTACTCATAACGCATATAAGAGGTAACACACTGGCCTTTACATATCTTTTTTATTATTATGCCGCTCATTGCGTACAAATGCGGTCGACTTGAGTGATGCCCTTAGTATCATCTTACTACAGAGCAACTGGTGCTGGTATCTGCGTTACCGTTGCATTTTTCGTGTTTTTCTCGAGTGAATATTTATCCACCATTCAATTATGCGCTACAAGCGCGCACATGAGGTGCCATCTCTCTCGTCGTAAATGGTGAACTATTTTCTGCCTATAGTTCGCGGCCGTTCGTGAGGGAGTAGGCGTGTCGCCGCCCATATTGCGCGCGGAGTTGTGAATTTGCCATTTCCAGCAGCCACTCCGAGGTGGGACGAGATGTTACCGCTTGAGTAAAGGAAACGGTATAGAAAATAAGAAAGAAAAAAAAAACAGGAAAGAAAATTTTATGAAAAACCAACCCCGGTTGCTAACCAAAGATGTGTTCAGCATGCTTTGGGAGGTGGTCATTGGGGCGAATGCGAGAACCTCCGTGCCACCACGTGGTATACTATCGTGTGGTGGGGCGCTTTTTTACCGCTGTGTTAACTGCGCAATCTTCGTGATCAGCCCACAAAAATGGGTTAGACAGTCACAAGAAATCGTGGTTAGTTCCCAAATACTACTAAACGCATTAAAGAGAAAACACGAGGGGAAGCGTCTCAAGCTAACCGGGATCGATGCCGTCTCCTCGAGCCGATCGAGAGAGCGTTTACGGTTCTAGGAAGAACAGAACGGGAACAGTGGGCGCGTGACCTCCACTTCCGCCTTTGAGCACACGTGGTGTTCGGTCCGCTCCCTTTTGTGAGGCGACAGACAGTCGGCCGAACGGCTCGGCGGTGGCAGGTCGGCGTGCGTATTTGGCGCAGCGCGCAAACGCTGTCTGTCACGAACGCCATAAAACTTGAGTGCGCTCGCCTGCCAGCGCGATGCGAGGAAGAATGCCGGCGGAAGTGGACTTGCGCAACGTCTTCCGTACGTCGCCGCAACCGCGCTTGGCGCGCCGGGTAACGAAAAAATAACGTAAAAGTGAACTTAAGGGTAACGCCTCAAACGACAAACAAAAAACAAAGAGCTCGTTGGACGATGTCGGAACGAACCAAATGGGCCGAGCGACGAAGTGACGCAGATACGAAGCCGGCTGCGGTCGCGCATCTCTGTAGGCCGGCAGGGAGGTACAGATGTTTGAAGATGATTCAGAAACTATACACGTAAGTGCATACGCAGGCATACGGTAGTGTGCGAACAATGAGCTGGAACACGCAGTGCATTCGCGTCACTCTTCACTCGGCTTCGGTGAATTCTATTCAATAAAAAATCGAAGGAATTATCTCCGCGAGTTATTTTGTCAAATTTATGTTTGGTCGAACACAAGGCGAGTGCGTGGGCCGAAGTTGTTTTCCTCGACCGGTGGCGCCAAAAAGCGGAAGCGGATGCGCTGAGCGGCAACACCGAGAATGCGCGGCCTGTATGCTCAAAAAACTGATACGTGAGTCTCGTACCTTGCGATGCCCTATAGTTCAGAGTCCATGGCTCTCACCAGTGGCGGATACTCATGCGGCCGCCGATGACCGAAACGCTCTTAAGAGAACGTTTTATAAGTACGGGCCTTCGTGAGAGGCGCGCACACCTGTCTTACTTTTTTTTTTTATTTAAATGCGCTGCTTGAGCTTGCTTCTCGTTCAAGCGTATAGTTAAAGCAGGAAAACGGTGCGTGTAGCTTTAATGTGCCACTGACTTCGCGCGCTCGGGTCGAGAATAGTTGGGAAAAACGCTTTCCATACACGAACGGTGATGTCCGGTTAAAGGACATATATTGTCGTGCAACGACACAACTAAATATGAACAAACGTAGATACACGTCCCAGGCGCTAACACGTAACTTTTTCGTTAGTCGCAATCTTATGAAGCCAACAAACAATGAAGCCAAGGAAAGCGTGGAGTAAATTACTTCTGCCTTTCATTAAGTCTGCCCTTTCAACTAAAACAAGCAATTTACTCCAATAATTTTCTTGCGTTCACTGTCCGTTGGTTTCAGATCTTCGTTAAGCGCTGTCATACATTGACCGGCAAGTCGGACCTCTCGTAACATACGTTTCACCTTTGTAAAACCTCGGTCTCGCACATCACTGCACAGAAGCTTCAAGAACGTCCGTCAATCTATACCACCACGAGTACTCCTGCAGAAATGCGTCCCATTTCGTCTGACGATTTTCGCGGTAGCCGCCACGGATAGACCCTTCAGACGAAAGAGAGGGAAAGAGAGAGAGAGCGAGCGAGAACCGCGGGCGTTGTTCTCCCCGTGCTCGCGGCCGTGTTTGATTACCGGACGCGCATACTATACATCCTTGAATTCCGGACGCTCGTACACTTCCGCGTGACCCCTTCCGAGCTGGCGTTGACAGCCACGTTCCGGAGTTTGTCCTCGTGCGTCTGCCGCTTGTGTAACAGGTTGCGCGCTTACCGTTAGAGGGCCGTGGTGCTGTGCGCACACGTTCGTTTTTTTTCGTTTTTTTTTTGCGCGGTCTTCTTTTGTTGCTGCTGCTTCCTGTGTATGAATGGCAGTAGTTGAAGAAGGTGGCGAAGCTTTGTGCAAACCTCTTAGGGGACAATGCGCCTGTGGCGCCATTGCAGCCGATATCGGACCTTGTGTTTTCCTTTTTCTTCCTGTTGATCGCAATGCGTGACCCAGAAACGCGAGCGCCTATTCCACATGCTCTCCTCTGTGGGAAAAAGGCAGCTGCCGATCGTCTCTCGATGAGGACGGCTTCGGTGTTGCTGCGAGAGGTCGGCTACGAAAATCACGGCGCACTGCGTCCTGGCCAGAATTGGATGAAGCGCCAGTTTTGACAATGTAGTCTATGGTAGATCGAAGTACTGGTCAGTCAGTCGATCGCTCAATTATACACATTATTTGTAAAATATTTCTTTACAGAAAGAAAAAAAAAGAAAGAAAACACAGTGATACCCGCGGCAGGTGCTACAAAAGCAGTATAAGGTACCTTGGACAGCTCCCGCTGTAAACGAGCGCAATAATATCTAGCCAGAAAGTAACGACGTAAAGAAACCTTGGTGTGCGAAGCATGGCGATCTGATGGCGTGATGTCATCTCTAATTATTACACACTTTTCAACCGGGTGCAATTCCAGAAGAATAGATCCGGGAAGGAATAGTTGCGAAATACTCTCCCAACACTTGAGGAAGAGCCATCAGCCAGTCAGAAGGAGGGAAATTTATTTGTCTTCCTCTCCCAAATAACTCGGTGCGAGCTTCCAATCTCTCTAAGCACGTGCACAGTTCGGCATGGAATGGCTTCTCTACGCAGGCTGACGCTGAACCGGTAGGAGACAGTTGCGTTAGCGACAGGATTGGCCAAATTATTGCCCAAGGTCTTCGAGCGGACTGCGCTGGAAACCTTTCAAGGCAACGCGGGGCGTCGAGTTACCGGCTTGCTAGAAAACAGGGTCTCTGAAGTTATACCGCCGCGTTACTACCAAGTCCTTAACATTTATCGCAAACTCAACGGGAGATCTCTGCATTACCAAAATCGGACACAGTGGCCATTCAGCACGCTGTCCTGTCTGTGACAACCGCGGTACTTTTTGCTGGTTGTATTTTTGCTGCACTACAACTCGCGCGAGTGGACACGACACAAGTGAAGACAGACGTTCGATATTCCGAAGAACACCGCCGGTAAGTAGCGTACGTTCCCCTCTGCGTCACGGTGCGTTGTAGTCTCGGTGGGGTACCAGAGAATAATTTAGGGCTCGTCTTACGCGTTTCCTTCCCTGTTGACTCATGCCGACAGGGAACGAGCATTAGGCCCATCTATATCGACGCGGGCCTTGCGGAGAGCGGCGACCGCCTTTCCACCTCCTATAGGTTGCGCTGGACCAACGGCGACCAGCGCATTTGCGAAATACGGATCGCGATGCGCTGGGGCTGACACTTTATCTCGTCACGTGACCCGAACGACCGTCCAAATCACTCTCCACACCCGCATGTCGCCACACATAATACACTTCCTCGCTCATTCGTCCGTTCGTTCGTTCGCTCGCTCGCTCACTCACCAATCAATCAATCAATCAACCAATCAATAACTCTCGTTCACAGTGGTGTGGCCGACACAATGCATTTACTCTTTAAAATCCATCGTGTAAACCCCGCGTCCTGTGCGTGTGGAGTGGCGTACAAGGACGCAGCCCACGTGTTTCTCGACTGACCCCTATATGCCCGGCAATGTCAAAAACTGAGCGACAAACTCAGAGCTTTGGTGAAATAAATATTGCCACTTGGGCCGATGCTTGGACCATTGCCAGAGAAGGACCTTGAAAGGACAGCTTTCAGTTCAGTGAACGACATATATTTATGAGCACGGCCATGTGCTAAAAATACTGAGGACGATTTTACGGAGTGACTCTCCTTCGTTGTTAATGTTTCTTTCTTTCTTTTTTTTCCTTCTTGTATGTGCTATTGCTTGCGCATGTTAAAGTGTCATTTTTATTGTTTTTTTTTTCTTTATCGTTTATTCATTTCTAAAGCAAACTTATATTTTGCATACAAGTGAAATGGAGTACCTGGAGGCGTTACTGCTTCCAATCTCCCCAATTTGACCCCATTTTAACTTTACGCTCCTTGTCGAGGGGAACACACACAGCGTGATCACAATCAATTATGCGCGCGGACGATGCCATTCGGCACCTGCCAGATGCGTCAGTATATAGTATTCACAGGGCGGCGCGGTAGAAGCATACGGCAAGAGCAAATACTGAAAACACTGACGCGGAGAAGACGGTCAGGAAAAGAAAAAAAAAAGAAGAAGAACGGCTGCGAAGAAGTGGCCGCTGCCGGAACGCTGCCACTTCCGGTCTGTTACTTCACCGGGCAATCTGCCGGCGACGCGGGCGCCCGCGCCGACGTCTCCCGAGCGCGCGCAACACTCGAGGGACAGACGTCGTCTTCGGTGTCCGTCGCCCACACCGGGGTCGTCGTCTCAGTCCCAGTCCTCGAGCTGCACCTCAGCTTCCCAAGAAAGCGGTGCGGGTCAGCGAACCTTGCGAGACACTCCCGCCTTTCCGGTTGCTACTGATCCCGCTGTGTCTTCCTCATTTTACTTGATTTGCCCCCCCCCCCCCCCCCCCCCGCCGCCCGTCTTGATGCGTTCAACGCTCTGACGCGTCAGCGAACGCGAAATCCTAATTTAGCTTTCTCCTGCGCGAGCCACTGCACCTCTGGCACCATGTTTACGCTGGATGGCTTCCGAGCGGTGTATATGAGACTGTTGCCGCTCTTTAATTACTTCAGGCCCCAAATGCAAGTTTGATATCTGCCTACTTGTGCGTGTCAGCGAACAGCGCATCACGCATACGCTGGCTAAAGCAGCTACTAAGTGGTTCGTTATGAGAAAAGGAAACGTTGAAAACACACCTCGTACCATCTCACTCACTCACTCACTCACTCACTCACTCACTCACTCACTCACTCACTCACTCACTCACTCACTCACTCACTCACTCACTCACTCACTCACTCACTCACTCACTCCATTACACTTAAGGGAACAGGGTAGGGCAAAATTTCGCAAGAAATCGATACTGTGTTTGTTGGACATTTGGAATCCCCAGTCTTCCCTGAACAATGCTGGTTGTGTCATTTACGTGTGCGTGATTTATTTACCGGGAAAATAACCTTTTCTAAAACCTAGGTGGTGTCCGGCCATGCCCCATTTTGCACATATACGTGATCTGTACCTGTCATGTGTAAAAAAAAAAAAAAAATTCAGAATGAGAAGCACACGCTTTCTCTAGGCTTAGCGGAGTAGTTGTTACTCGTCTGGCAACACCAACAAGCTGCCTAGCTTTCCATATTTAGCCAAATCCTTAGATGCTGCCGGTATCACTTCAAGGCCAATTATCTCAAAACATCAATTTTTGTGACGTTTGATCCTTTTTCTCAGGAACCACAAAAGCTAGAAGCATTATTTTTCCCACTACTAAGACTACATACAGGAGAGTATACTGAACTAGAATTATGGAAATTAATAGCGCCAATTTTATCTGAAAAGCTATTTATTGTCGTCCATTTTGTCTTGAAAATTGGGAGGGTCCGCTAAAAACAAAAGCAAAAAAGAACTAAACTATATATAACAATAATTCTAGTTCAGCAACGAGAACACAGATAGCTGAATACAATGATACAAAAATGAATCCTTTAAGCCTAGCAGGTCCTGAGAAATGAATTGTAAGATTACTTAAAGTATTGAAAGTATTGAAAAAACGGTCACGTATATAGGCTAAAATACATGGAAGGTATAGGGACTACCTCGTTCCCTTAATAGGCCGATGAGCCAACCCTCTTTCAATAAAGCTGTACCATACCATTCACCACAATTGTCACAGCTTTGTTGTCGTGCAATTGTTATGTTTGTGCATCACATCGTTCACAAGTCAGGCCAAACTGTAAAACTCCAAATCAGCCGTAGCCACGTTATGAGACTTCTACGCTGCGATGTCGCAAGGATTAAGGTATTTATGATGCTTCTCGATGGAAGAGTGCATGGTGATGACAGGTGTATTCACGGATAAGCCCGACACGCACTAAGCAACATTTAGGTACTCTGGAGTTCTTGTGTCGCAATGGGTCATAGCCATTCTGGAGGATTGGCCAAGAACGCGTACGACCCCAGTGGCATATATATACCGAACGGCTAAAACAACGAAAATAACGTAAGTCGAAGAATCCATCAGATATAATTCACCATTCAGTCAACATGTCGGTGTTCGTTAGCGATATCTGTTAGCTAGCCGACATTATATATTAAGGTTTTATCTAGGAAGTCATTCTTATGGACAGTCAGAGCGAATTTTCTACGTCCCTGTCGCCATGATCTGCTGCATATTTTAGGTATATATATATATATATATATATATATATATATATATATATATATATATATATATATATGTATATACTATGTTTATATACACCGTGTATGTCAGGGAGATGCTATCAATATTCAACTGCCAAAATTGCTATTATGACCCCGTCAAGGTCTTCGAAGACCTTCCTGACTAAATTTTTCCACATAATTTTAAAAAATTGTCGCCCGCAAACAAAATTCGGGAAACATTACGTTCACAGCGCGTGCCTTTTATCGTAAATCGTCACCAGCTATTAAACAGTGCAAAGGAATGTTGGCGCTCACAATGTGAACGTGACGTAATTTCACCGGCGCTCGCGCTCTTTACGCATGTAATGCAATGACGTTTGTGCGATGCCATTAAAGGCGCTGCGAGGCGTGTTAAAGTTTTTAAGGGTGCCGGAAATTTTCATTATACGAAACACCGTCCGAGGAGTTCAAGAGCAACGCTGAACTTGCTATCACCGTCAATGCATTGCTTTTCGGGATGAACTGTCTTTGCTTTTCCTTTTCTTTTTTTAAATTCAGTTCACTGGTACATTTATTCGGCACACATATAACCCCTATAGATATATCCACTAATAAATCCGCCTAGATAACGACGAACCTATCGGCACCCAGCAGCCAGTCAGCCAAGCCAAACCCGGGTAAATATAGGCAAAGAAAACTTCGCTTTAAGACAGCGCCTGCCTTAACACAACGGGAAATGGAAAACGAATAACATATATACTAGTTGAAGCACTGTCTTTTCCCCCCTTTCACTGCAGAAGCGTCTTCGCTCAGAGAATCCGCCGCTCAAGATATACGACTGAGAGGCGTTGACATTCGGCCCTCAGTCGCCGAATATTTACGCGGCGAACATGGTCTCGCCTGGGAGCGCAGCGCGCGATAGAGCACACCAATCCGCCATTCATGGCAGAGACGGCTGTGGATGGTGGAGCGAGTGGAATGTCGCAGACTTAATTTAGAAATGGGAACGTATGACTCGTGTCTACAGCCGTTTTCGGCTTTCTTCCTGGTGTTCGTCGAGGGCTCTGGCGTTCTGGCACCCCACACGTGGTGGAGTCCCATGCGTTTAGAAAATGCCAGCACAAATTTGAAGTTTGTTGTTTCCTATGTATAGTGCAGGGGAAAAAGGACCTCCGAATGAAATGCCACGAAACGCGACTTAAAAGCGTTCGAGACCGCCGGCCCCAATTAAGCACGGCAAATGACTGCCCAGCACAAGTGTCATATGTGTACACATCACGCGTGTATACACACGAGGTGACAAATCGGCATATTATACGCAGGAACAAGAATATAAGTAACTAAATAATAGGCAGACAACCGGCAAATAAGTGAATAATCTGTCTCAACGTTAATATTCAGGAATTTGTTGTCACTGAAAGAAAGACAAATACCATACCTACCAAGTCACATTGTTAATACTAACAACATATTAGCATGAGAAGTTAGGAAGTTAAGGAAGTGAAGCTTAAAGTGCTTGCGGGACAGCATAAGAATGCTTGTGGTATTTCGACGTGACAGGGGTCATAAACTGCAGACGTTGCTTCCCATAATCACAGCGACGACATCACCTGTCACAAATCCACAAAGTTGGCGTTGAAACAACTATATAGCACGACACGGTCGTTATTATAGGAAATTTGTTAGCACACATGCACGGGCGGCGTTTAAAAGAACGCAGGATTTCGTAAATGAACGGCTGAAGAGCCGGACGAAGCGATGTGCGAACGAGCCAAGGTAAGAAGCATCAAACAAACGACAAATGAAAATTGGGAAGCAACGGTGCGGATGGGAAGAGGAACTAAGTTTGGGGGGTTCTCACTGTCGTGAAAACTGCCTCTGGGCGGTTTCGATGTGAAACCGAAGTAGTACTACTACGCTTACTTGCACATAGCAGTAACTAAAGAAAGAAAGGCATAGAAAACAGTGAATGAATACATGGGCAGTTAACCAAGTGGAGTGGTGCACACGTATAAGCAGCTGTGAAGTGTATACATCGCACTCGGTAATGATAGTCCTGAAAACTCAAGAAATAGCTTTAGAACACGCGTGTTCGGCCTGATTAGTGCCACGCAATTTCAACACTCTCGTACACGCAGGCCAGCGATGTTTTAGTCGATCACATAATTACATTATGTATCTGGGAAGTTCATTCTTTCCGAATACGATGGCTTGCTGCTTTCTCGCACACTTTTGTGAACACTAGTCTAGTCAAGCTCAAAGAGCGAACTCTCGATTGTGTGTGAGCGGCAGCATGAGGGAGACCGAATGAGATAGTGAAAATTGTGAGAAGACGAGATAACCTGAGGAGACGTTGCGTTAATTCCACATATCCGCATATGACTGAGTACAGTGCGTTCTGAAAAGACACACACACGCACATTACACAACAAACAGACAGTTGGGTTTACATCCCTCAAGATGATTAAAACACGTAGCACGTACGTTCATGCAGGAAAATAAAATTTTAAAAAGTACCATACCGGCAATCACCGAAACTTTTGTTTTCCAACAAATGGTCCAATGTGTCCGTCCCTTATGAAAATTGTTATGTCCTTTATGATTACTGTATGTTTCCTAGGGGTCACATGAGGAAACATACTTTATGTTTCCTGCGTGTTGAAATTTGGCCACTGCTTTTATGTTTCCTTCATGTGTCCGTCCTTTATTTATCCTTCATGTTACCGTACTTTATGTATCCTAGATGTTGAAATTTGGCCACTGCTTTTATGTTTCCTTCGTGTGTCCGTCCTTTATGTATCCTTCATGTTACCGTACTTTATGTATTCTAGATGCTGAAATTTGGCCACTGCTTTTATGTTTCCTTCATGACTCCCACCTTTATGCACCCTTCATGTGGCCCTACTGAAAAGATCCTGTATCCTGCATTTTCTGTAGACATGCATAGATGAGTTCTCTGTGCCCATTTTATATTTATGCACATTGTGTGAGTTTTAAAGATAAGCATATATGGTTTATTATAAGCATACTGATTGGAACTCTGCTAGGGCACAGAAATTCACACAATATTGTTCTATAATAATAATTTTAGTATAACACTTGCAGTACAACTTGTACTTTCCTCACAGCATGCAGTGTCGCTGTTCTAGATGTTTTTGTCACAAATGTAAAGTGTAATGTTCGGATGCAGAGATGTCACGTTGGATAAGTGCTTGCACTTTTCAAAAGAAAGTGTCGACAATACTTTGCAAAGGTTTCTCTGAAACTACAAGTAGTTTATTGAACTATTTGCATGTTACTTCCATATGCCACATCGGCTCACAGCAG
Source organism: Dermacentor silvarum (assembly GCF_013339745.2). Lineage (NCBI taxonomy): Eukaryota > Metazoa > Arthropoda > Arachnida > Ixodida > Ixodidae > Dermacentor > Dermacentor silvarum. Next base: position 300,611,969 of record NC_051154.1, read on the forward strand.
ACCTTTGGAATGGGGTGCTTGGATGAGAGCTCACAAGACACCTGAAAAATAAAAGGCCAAGCGTTTTCACTTATGCAGTAAATTTCATATATCCAAGACCAGTTTGGCCTGTATGCACACAGCTAAGAAACGTGCAGAAGTGAAAACGATTGAATTGAATTTTATTCCGCAGCAAGAAAAAGTTACGAGGACAGGTAAAAGCTGTGAGAACAGCTTGAGGAGCCCTGACCTCCTAGCACACGGGGAAGCATAAAAGCGTGCGGCTAAGGGAGTACAACCTACTAACAGGAAACACTCACAGGAGTTATAAAACGTCACTTGAAAAGGGGATTATAAAGCTGTCATAAATAAAAAGGAAATCATCGTATTATACAAACATTAAATGCAGTTGTTTTGGTGATGTGCTAGGTATGGCAATGTCAACACTGAAGCTTTAAACTAATTATTTTAAACAGACTGCGTTGTTACTATCTGCCCGAGCGTGTTTTTTGCTATCTGCTCGAAAGTTTTTTTTTTTTTTTGTTTTTTTCTCCTTTTCGCCGAGCGTAAAAGAAGCCCGCGAATACATGCAAAATTGCCGTGCGACTTTGCGGGTATTCGCGGGCATCTTTCACGCTCAGAAAAACACTTTTATGTAAGACTTACGGAGTAAAAGAAATCTGTATCGAGTTTCTCATGTCGCTCTACAACTTTTTCATTGACACTTTTAGTCTAATAATAATAATTGAGAAGTTCATTAATTAAGACTAATTATCTAATGAGGCGGAATGCAAAAAATAACCGAAGTATCTCCAAGCGACGGCAAGCAACATTACCTTGGCTCTGTCAAGCTACGTAACATTAGCATAGTATTAATGTTTGTCCCAAGTTAACTGAAACACCCTCTATAAGCGACAAGAATGCGCGCAAGCGCGAGACTTGCTTACCTTTCAAGATGTGAAGTCATCAAACGCTTCTTGTCTCGAAGGCACTTCGGTGCCGACGCTCTTTCTGGAGCAAACACTGTCTAATTGCCGATGAACTACAGCACACGAAAGCACAACTTTCAACAATTTCTTCCACAGACCATGATTCGAAGCCACAGCACCACGTTTTTCACGAGAGAACCCGTACTGGCGAGAACAAAGGAAGCTCGGATGGGCGCTGTAGTAGACTCTAGACACTGGCGTTTCACACGAAACATACGATGAAATGATATCATTACACAAGTCCAGAGGTTTCATGATGATTAATACACACGACAAGGACCACAGTTTGTCGAGACACTTCCAAAACATGATTAAATTACCGCCTTGCTGCAACGAGCACTCTTGCACACACGTGGCCCAGCGGGCCCAGCTCAATATAACACCCAGTAATTTTACCGGGCATGGACGTCACACTGCAGCAGTGCCACACTGCGGTAAACAAGTGAACGTAGCCTCCGAGATCTACATTCGCTTCTAGAAAATGTAGTTTGCAAAAGCACGGCCTTCGAGATTTAATTTTGTTGCGCGGAGGAAGTTGTAGCTGGAAAGAAGGCCGGTATTTAAACAGAATTTATTAAGTTCAAAGTGCTTGGGTGTGCAGTCTTTTTTATAACGCATATACAGCAATTTTAGGCGAACCATGCGCTAACTATTGCTGGCGGACATGAGCCAATCAGCGCTCAGCCCGTGCACCTCTGCTCCGTCTGCTTGCAATGGCGGACGGCCTTCGGCTGCTATGACAACCACCGATGACAAATTCGTGATCACCGCCCATATACACGCTTCTTATGGCGCCAAGTGTCGTGTTTTAGAGAATATGTGACCTCATCTTGAATCGGTGGAACCATATTTCCTCGTAGCGTAAGGAATAAAGACGACAAAACGTGCGGATGGCTTGCTTGCTGCGGCAGCTGGAGCTTCGGTCGAAGTGAAACAGGCGTACTGCTTGCATGCACGCGTAAACAAACAAATATGGCCATGCTCCGTACACATCTTTAACGACTCAGCCAACTGACAATTAAAAATTATTCAGTTGCGCGCCCACGCAAGCATTTACAGGATCCGCGCTGCCCTACTTATACCCCTGCGAATGTCAACACAGCAATCACACGCAGTTTTGAAAAGACAGGCATCTTTGAGCAGCGACCGCACGTTTTGAATTTGTGAGTGAGCGAATTTCAGCGTGTAATTTGCGTAGAGCAGAAAAGGAAAGGTAGCTTCACGAAGTCGAGGGCCGAAAAAACAGAGCCCCCCCCCCCCCCCCTCCATTATTTTTCCTGGATACACCAGGAAAAATAATGGTTCTAATAATAATAAAATAATAGTTCTAGCCGTAGCATGTGTTACGTTCAGATAATTACTGTGTGCACTCTATGTTACCTCGATGTGCACTAGAGGGAGTGCACAGCCAGGTAACATAGAGTGCACACACAGGTAACATCCTGCCGTAAACACAAAGGACACATCCTACAGGAAAGATTCAGTTTGCTTCCTCGAGTCGTACGAAAGACTGAGTAAACATGCGGTACACACGAAGTATGTTTCCTCAAGGTCACATAAAGGGCAAGGAAACATAAAGGTCACATAGGGCACAAGAAGGAAACAGACAGGAAACATAAAGGTCGTGGCCATTTTCATAAGGGGTCTTTGTAAAGCGAATACATGAAAAGCGTGCCGCCGAGAAATTGAGCCCATGAACAGTTTACTTAATCCTTGCGCTATCAAGTATAGTTTATCCCCCCCCCCCCCCCCCCCCCCCCCCCCCCCCCCACTGAGTACCTAATCCAGAATACATCGCTTGTAGTGCGGTACGAACACTGTAGGAAAAAATGCAAAGAAAAGGAGGGGGTAGGGGCACCCATTACCATTACCGTTGTGTTCCATAAAAAGCAAGAAAAATTCTGCCGTGTTTTCCTTATCCGTGCACTTCACGTCCTCCTCCTCGAGCAAATCTAGGTCGTCCGCGTTTGTTTAAAAAACTGCGCTTTCTTGCTTTTCGCTAATATGCAGGGCCCAAATTCAAATAAGCATTTCGCTAGGTAGTAGTGTTTGTCATAGGGCGGGTGCTTTCGCTGATGATATACTCGCTGTGACTATTGGCTGGTGCTTGTTCTTACTATGTCATGGAGCGTAGCAACCGTTCTGTGAGATATGGACCCAGACCTCCAGCGAACCGGTGATCATAGAGTCGGCGCATTGTGCGCTATAAATTCGTCACTAAACTCGTTGAGAGAATTTTCGAGTGAATACTTCGTGAAGTTCATATAGACTATCATGACCGACTGAAACGCGAACTGATGGATTGAATACCAGATACGCTTTCATGTTAGCTCTATATCGTTCGTCATCGATTCGAAATCAGGGGCCGAATTCATGAAGCTTTGCGTTCGTAAGAACTGTTGATCATTGGGTGGTCGGCTTCTTTACAAATATATATATTCGCAACAACAACAACAACAAAGATGCTGCTATAAAGATGCCGTTTGTTGTGCGAGACATGTAAGAGGAAACGCTGTTCATTGCTACTCTTATGATGGTGTTCATATTAGGGCACACAGGGACTAGGACTTTCTTTCGCCTTTTTTTTTTCCTAGCCTACAAGTTGGGTTTAACGAACAAGGGACGAATTCACAAAGCTTTTCGTTTGCATAAGAGTTGTTTATCATTCTTCGGTCACCTTCGCTAATACCCTGTCCGACATTATGATTGGCTGGCAGTTTTTCTTTCGAACCAACAGTTAAATCTAGAGTAGGATTTATTGGCTAGAAAATATTCTCACAACATAACAATGAAAGGCATGCGAGGAGTGAGTGGTTGCTCCGCCGTGCCAGTTCTTTGGCACAGAAACGGCAGTCAAAAGAAGCACTAGAAGAATGCCATAGCTTGAAAAGACGACTCAGATAAGAGAGCGAAGAGAGGTATGTAAAGAAGCACAGTCGCATTCAGGTGGATGTGAGAAATATGAGTGTCCTTCGAAACCAGACTTGACATCCGCAGGCGACGCGTGAGTTGACGACGGTGCGTGCTTATGAAACAGCACCGCCGAGGAGAAATGAGACGCGCCGAGTTACGTGTTTACGCCGCGGAGTGTCCGAGGAGGGCTGCGTGAGCTTTTGTCACGTGTTTCCTTGTTTGATCGTCGCAGAGCATGCACGCTCCTTCTAGGGAATGCTTGGCTGATCACGTGACACGCACGAAGCGACGTGCGCGAACAAACGCGCTGCGCACGCCGCAAGCGACTATATAGGCGACAGTGTGACAGTGTGTTTGCTGAAGAAGAAGTACCAAAGAAAAAGAAGAAAAACACGGATACATTTTTTTTCCAGCATCATGCGATGCGGGGCCAACGAACTCTAGCGAGTCCTCCCAAGCACGTCAGTACGTATTCGTATAGGGCGAACGTCACGCGCCACCATCGTGCACAGAACGTTTTCAGTGAAAATTCGGTCGACTCCCGTCATCTCTCGGGCAACGGGTCGACCGAAACTCAGCGGCGCGATTTTTTTTTTTTTTTTTTTTTTGTGCTGGAGGACTCGTTCGCTTTCATTCGAGCACTGCGGCAGCCCTCCTTATACTCTTTTCTCCGCGGGACAGGGCCATTACGACGTTTGTGCCGCTATCGACTTTACATCTAGATTATTATTCGGAAACGCGAGAGCCCTTTCGGTGTTTTCCTGTTCAGTTCGTCTCACGTCGCTTTTGTTCTTGTTTCTATCTTGAAAAAATGAAGACACAGTATTGCACATAAAATAAAAAAGGACGAATAAGACAACTACGAAGAAGAAGAAGAAGACGATGAAGATGAAACCTTTTGCTCACAACGGTATCAACGAGAAATGGTGACGCGCGAACGCATCTTTCAGCGCATCATTGATGGGCGAAGCAAAGACGTCGGCTGCGAATTCTTTTTCCGAAGGCTACGAAGTGGAGCGGCAGCTGCATCTTATGCTCATGCATACGTGCACGAACGACAGCGCGGGACGTGTTTGAGCAAGACTGGCGATCCAATGACGCGGCCGTCGAATGTAACAGGGCGGTAAATTGCGCTTCTCCTTGATCAACAACTCTCACTACTGCAGCCGGCGGGAGTACTGTACAGGCACTGCTTCTCGCCTTCATTTCCGCTGCATAATGGCGGCGGTTGGCTACATGCTCGGTTGACACGTTGTGTACGCTTGGCTGGTGACGCTCGACCCAAGGACTTGAGTTCACCCAATACATGGACGAACTCGCGGATTCGGCCTATTCTTGGAGTTCACGCTTTCTTGCAGGCTGGTGAAGTAGTCATTTTTTTATCGTGGTTACAGACCAGGGGCCGTATTCACAAACTCTTCGTCCGTAACAGCTATTTGCCATTTGCTGGCTGCCTTTGCTAATAATATGTCCAGCATCAGGTTTGGCTGGCATTTACTCTGCTGAACAATTCTAGCGTGAGAGGTTTTTCGTGAATACGGCCCATGGTATGAAGGCTGAGAGGGAAGAGAAACTTAAAAAAAATTAACAGCTTGCAGTTTCGCTAGAATGGCTTGAGGAATTATTAGGTGATTCGTTCTGAAGCAATTCCCTCAATTAGTTGCTAGTGTTTTGACTGCGACACGACGGCCACTTATCGACCTTCATTACGTTCAGAAGACCGCAGTCGAGCGCGCACTTGCGTTCTTAGAAAAGTTAAGTGCGCCTGAAGACGTTTTTCTCGTAGTTCTTAGTGGCATTTTTGAGAATATTCTCAGCGTCAGCATTTGGTGTGGTTCATTAGAAAGGATTCGCAGCCCTCTGAAACAGTCTTTACATTGTTATTTTAACCCGTCGTGGTTGCTTAGTGGCTATGGTGTTGGGCTGCTAAGCGCGAGGTCGCGGGATCGAATCTCGGCCACGGCGGCTGCATTTTTATGGGGGCGAAATGCGAAAACACCCGTGTACTTAGATTTAGGTGCCCGTTAAAGAACCCCCCAGGTGGTCGAAATTTTCCGGAGTCCCCCACTACGGCGTGTCTTATAATGAGATCGTGGTTTTGCGGGTAAAACCCCATAATTTAATTTTAATTGTTATTTTACAGCCAAGCTGTTAAGGGCTTACTCTTCGATGGCCGCGTCCGGCAGTAGAAAAAAAACTCTCATTGACCGTATGCTGTATGCGCGAGTGAAAGCGCGCGAGGGCGAGGGACGCGCGCTTTCACGGGGACCGGACGCACGGCGGAGAGCAAACGCGACTTCCCAGTGGAAGGGGCGCGGTGGGCGAGGAGGGCATCGAGGCACCCTAGACTGTGCGTGCCTGCTCTGCCACTGCGGCACATGCGCGCAGCCCTGCCGGCCTCTGCCGCCTGTGTCGCCGACTCTCTGTGGGATCTCGCCCGCCTCTCACCTAACAGTGTCGTCAACGGCGTTTAGCCGTTCCGTCACGTAGCCAGCGTTTTGACAGCCGTTGTGGGCGGTCACACAAACAACGCCCACAACTGTTGTCGATGGCGGCGGCGTTTTCGCACCTAACGCGAGCGGCGTAGGTGACGTGTTTATGAAGAACGTGCCAACCTTTGCCGTAGACCCTATGGCGGTGTACCGTAGCGACCATAAAGCCATGGTCCCTGTGGTCACTAAATAAATGAAAACAACCGGATCATATATATTTCTCATTCTTTAATAGTTCAATTAACCAATTACACCATCACATCTTAATAGTCATAATTGAAAATACACAATTCCCACTATACTACAGCTTCGCTGGTCTTCCATCTCCACCCCAGTGAGAGGGCTGACAGTTTTTATTTTTTGCTGCTTATGTGTGCGGCGATGTGCGTCCTCTGCGTGCTATGTTTGATAAAATGGCGCTTGTGCAACCTTAAAGCACCTTAAAACATTGCCATCTTTAGATTCTTAACTTATTTACAGATGCTGCTGCAGTAAAAAATGAAACAAATATAAACACGCCTATACCGTTGGTAGGAACACCCATAATTTCTCCCTGATAGGATAACAGATATAATATTAAAACAAATGCCGACACCACCGATGTAAAACTGTCAACATGTCCCGGACACCGTACGTGCATGAAGGAATTAAGGCAGTGAACTGCGGTATTATTGAATCACGAAAATTAAGTTCACATTTCCCGTATGCTTCCGCTGCCAGTAAGTGCTCAAGTAAGAAATCAGAGCCACGCTGTAGCAAGAATCGAAGAAATGGCCTAGTGACTTCGCATAAAGTAACGATCTGGGCGTCATTTTTTGTCCTCTCTGAAAATACTGGCAAGAAGCACAGATTAAAAAAATGAAGATGACCTAATTTGTTAACAAGGACAAGCGGGCTAGTTGGCGCATTGTTTCAGTATGCATAGTGGATGTGCGCAGGTTTCCTACACAGACTGGTCGGGAATTTTCGGAAGCCTTCCAAAAAAAAGTGAACGGTGGAGTGAAAGTGAAACATATGTGGAAGCCCCCCATCAATTAAATTAAATTATGCGGTTTTGCGTGCCCGGAGCACTATCTGATTATGAGGCACGCTGTAGTGGGGGACTACGACATAATTTCGACCGCCTGAGGTTCCTTAACGTGCACCTAAATATAAGTACGCGGCTGTTACCGCATTTCGCCCCCGTCGTAATGCGGCCGCCGTGGCCGTGATTCGATCCCGCGACCTCGTGCTTAGCAGCTCACCACCCTAGCCACTAAACACCTTCAGTTAAAATCACCAATAAATGCAGTATGGGTACGGATTCACTAGGTTATATTTCGATAGCAATTTTATGGACACTCCAAGCGGATGTCTGCCGTCGGCGTCATCGTCGCCGTCGCCGTGAGGTTCTGTATATAGTCCAACGGCGATGAAATCGTCGACGCGCGCCGTATGCTGTACGTGCGAGTGAAATCGTGCGTAGGACATGCGCTTTCACAGGGAGCGAACGCACGGCGGAGAGCAAAAGCGACATCTAATTCCGTCGCGCGCAAGGCCATGGGGGGATGGGAGGGAGGGAGGGAGGGAGGGAGGGGAGGCGACGTTTAGCTGCGGCACCAAATGCGTATTTGGTGCCGCAGAGGCGAGAAGGTGGTAAATACTTCCGACGCTGCTCGACGAGTCTCCTGTTCTGATCTCGTCGAAAACCTCCGAGCTGCCTGCCCACAGAGGCACCGGCCACAGTCACCAACGCCGCGCGCGTTCGGTGCGAACGCGGGAAAAACGCCGACGGCATGGACAACAGTTCTGCGCGTTGCGGGTGCTGCTGCATGTCCAAGTTTATACAGCTGATAAAACTACTATCCTTACTCCGTATAGCTCTCTACTAATTTGCTATCGCAATTAATGATTCGCCTTTCGGGTGAAACTGCGACATTTTTTTGTTCGTAAAGGTTCTGTGCCATTGGCCTTCACTAATAACATGTTCAATATCACCATTGGCCGGCATCGACTCTTACGAACAGTTCTAGTATGGTAACTTTCCTGCGAATACGGGCCACGATTGAATACAGCAGTGAACGAAAAAAAAAAAATCGAAAAAAACATACGCGCTTGTTGCGTGTACCCTCCTGGACCTTTCTGACTTCGTGATGAATCCGTTATGTATTCGAAGAGGGGCCGGATTCGATCGTCACCATGCTGTGTAACGTGACAAGCACCGTGTGTGAAAAGGATGACTGCGTCCACTCCGACGTGATATTTATAACCTATACGCATTCCTATCTGCGGTATGAAGGCCTGCGCCGCGAAAGATTTCTTATTTCCGATGCGCCCACGCTCAAGAGGGCCCAACAAGAGAAATGCGACGACACGGCGCCGAATTCGATCCCCCACCGGCTAAGCACCAAAACGCGCAACGTCTGACGCGAAGACACGCGCTCCGCTGTCTCGAGTTATTCAAATTCGGACGCGCGTGAAACGCGAGAGAAGTGGTAAGTCGTCCTTGTCTCGCTGCGCGTTCCCTGTAATTTAGCGTTTCCTTTTTTTGTTCACTCACTCGTTTCTTTCGCGAGCCCCATTTTCGGCTCCGTGAAATCAAACCAAGTCAAACGATGCCTCTGCGCCGAGCGTCCTACAAACGCAGTCATGCACGTCTCACGCGGTTGGCGCATAGACGCCGTGTGACTGGCGCCTTAAAAAAAGTAGAGAAAGAAAAAAAAAAGACAAGAGGTAGAAAAAAAATGACAAGTAGGGGAGACACAGGCACCACTTATTCTGCACCTTAAATGTCTGCCTTGCAGCCTTGATTCGAGCAGGGCAAAAGTGCGCATCTTGACGATATCGGCATGACGCACTTTCATCGCCGTCTTTAAATTTTTTTTTTTTCAATCCAAATCAATCCGCCAAACACGGAAATGGCTCTGACCCCGTGAAACGGAACGGAATGTACGATTTAAGCTCGCATTCAATTTCGCGAGATTTTACTCTCCGCTATGTATAACGTTCGCGTTAACTTATGCCAACTTTTTTGCGCGTGAGCGAACCGTCACCAGTGCCTGCAAGAGTGGCAGCGCGAGAGATTTATTCAAGGTCAAGAGGGGCATCACGTAGAACTCGCGTTGACCCGGTTAGTTGTCGAAGGCGCTGTTGAGTGGCTTCTTTAGACAGGATCTTTCCGGGGCAGTACTTCACAATACGCCTTTGTTATGCATGTATAGATATATTTCATTCGATGTCCCTATAACCCGTTATTTAGTCTCAGTGTCTTATAAGCTGTCCATTTCTGAAGGATAGCGTAATAATAGCCCGTCATTGTTTGCCCCTATTCACCAGTAACTCTTAAAACAGAGACATTCAAGCATTTTTGGCTGTCGTTCTATAGCGCAGACCTATAGGTTCTATAACCAATTCTTTAGGGTGTCGTCGCTCTGAATCGCCAAACAATTTTTTTTTACTCTCCATAACAGGCTTTCAAGGCTTTCGCGGATGCTATTGAATTAAAATAAGTTTCTGAACAAACTAATATTTTCGCTCGCGTCACCAGCAGCTCAAGACTTACCTTTTTTTATTTTTTCCTCCGATGCGGTTAAATGCGAACAAAGGACGTAGTAGACACTTCGTGAACGAATCGCGATTTAGTTGTGGAACGCGCCGGCGCCTACGAACGCATAGGTTGAGAAGTACACCGTATGTAATTCAGACTGAAAACATGCGTGCAAATGTAGCGCAAGACTTTTACTGAATGCCCTTTAAAGCTAAATCGGTACAAGGTGCAAGTAAGTGTTTTATGGTGAGATTCTATTATCCTACTACGCACGCTGCCGCCCCTCGATTACTGTACAACTTTGTTTCGGTCTAATTCTGCGCTGTACCCTGATACCGAAAAATGTATCACCTTGTTTTGCTTTGCTTTTATTATAGCAGCCTGTGAGGCTTTAAAATATGTGGTTGAGTTCCTAATCGTTTTTTATGATTATCACGTGCTAAAAAAGACAATTATTTGCCTTATCAATCACCGCTTGTATCAGTTAGATCACCGGACTTGGTTAGGCTTATGCTTTCCTGCATTTAGTTTATTCAATTTTTGCCTACATTTATTTAGATAAGACGGAATAGTTGACTTAGGAATTATGCAATTGAACTTTGGCCACGCGTCGAAGCTGAAAAATGCTGAAGCTAAAAATTGCAAAAAAAAATACAAAAAAACTTTCAAATGTTTTACAGCTTCTACACTATCTGTTCCCTTGATTGCCGACCCTATCATCACTACGCGGTGACTTTGCGGGCTAACAGTGTTGTTCACCATTCAAATGTCCATATTTCTCTGTTATTTGTCTCGCTTTGTTTAAACGCTAGACCTGCAATGCTTGTCCGTACGCTCACCCACGTTCAAATAATGTTACGTATACAGGTAGTACATATGTACCTGCTACAGCACACCATATTTCAACACCCTCATCGCAACGGCGATTATAATGGTCATCACACCCTTACACCCGGTAGGTGAAGGGGTAATATATTCCTGATCACACCCTTACACACCATAGGTCAAAGGGTAATATATTGTTCAAAACACCCTCAAGGGTTAGGGTGTTATTGCAAATTAGAAGAACCATCATAAGGGTGTAATTCCCTACAAAAACCAGCTTTTTCAAGGGTGCTAGGGGGTTAGTTATAGACACTCAAAAAACCCTTAGGGGCGTAAATTATTTTACAGTGTGGTCTGTGCTGGCATCGTAGGTCACGTTACCCTTATCGCGAGCTCATCCGTGCTGTCGTAACTCCGCAGCTTAGGCACATTTTTGAGCATACGGCGTTTAGCATTGAGCATGTGACGTTTTGTTTTCTTTCCTAACACAAACAACTTCTTTCCAACTCTGCTACGTGCAGCAAATGGCATGTTGTTAGGAAATTCTCAGCATATACGTGCGGGAACCGCATTCTTAGTGGGGTTTCGGCGCTCTTTCTTACGTGCTTTCTTGTTGACCTTTACGCTGCCTGAGGTGAAACCACCAAGAACGGAAGCTAACAACTCTGCACTGCCAAATACGGATGCAGAATGGGCAAGAAATATGTAGGCAGATAAACGTGAGAGTTATTCTACAGATATATGGGGGTGTAGAAACGCAGAAAGCTTGCATCCAGTAGCCTCGCGTGTGTGTGTGCCATTTTGCAGACGGACCGTTACGGATGAAAAATGCACCGGTGACGTGCCGACTCTGCTCCTAACTTAACGTAAGAGAGTAAGGCTTGGCGGTTCCACCGCAGAAACAAGAGGACAGTATGGTTGGTAGACCCACACGTAGCAGCGAACCAGTGAATTTATGTGCGGTTGTGGTCACGTATGGCTGGGAGCGTCGTAGACATGCAAAGGAGCGGGAAAAAGTGTCGTCAGGCCACACAGGCAGTGTTGTCAACGATTTCTTTTTTTTTTTTTTTCGTCCAGGTGTGCCTCAACTTGAACTCTTCCGGCTCGTAAAGATACCGCACTTTGCATGGTGGTGTCATCGCAAAGGCGTGTGGTGTCAGTGTACATAATAATGGTTATGTACATTTTTCTTTTGAAACGTCCACTCTCTTAGGTTCATGCATGGCGTGCGTTGCGGAGTAGATGCACGAGAAGGGGTGAAGAGCATGTAGAGAGTGCTAATGTAAGCGCTATCCCGACAGACTGTCACCTGTTCTTACCACTATAGCGTATATAAACTTTTATTTTTCTTCAAGAAGCTTGTCCTGCGGCTTTGTTTATTTAAATGAAAACGCGGAGGCCCTCCTAGAATGCAAAAATTTCAGTATTGGATTGGCGAAGTTGTTGTCTATGAGCCAACGCCTGTTAGTGCCTGCCCAGTCCTTTCTCAGCTTGGCATCTCTTAACATAATTTCTTGGGGTAGCGCTCGTTCCTATAGGTAGTGCCATAACACCTGGCGAATGTTTGCTGGAGAAGCTGCAACTAAACAGTTTGAGAAGCTCACTGGGTCTTCAGGTGTCGGACTCCAGGCCCAGGTGACGGAAGGTGTAAAGGACGCCCCAGCCCGTATTCTACGAAAGGAAACTTCATTTATCCGAGAACGATTACGGAGAAGAGAGCACACACACGTATGGGGATCAAGGCGCGTTTGTCTTGACGGAGAAGTGATTTCTGGGCAAAAATGACAAAGCAGGTGTATGAATTAAGGGAGCGTATCAGGTGAATTTTCTTACGCGGAATCATATAGCGCACATTTCTGTCCGTCAGATCGTTGCACTTGTTGTAAACATGTCCTTGCACTGGGTGCACGTAGACGGTTCATGGGGTATGACCTGCAAAGAGTGCGCATGTTTTCGCAAACTGACGGTCTTGCATACTTGCTTCAGGTTCGGTACAGTCCTGAGTGAGTGAGTGAAGGTGTCAACTACGTTAATTCTCTCCGGAGCATTGGCGGCTTTGATTGCGTCGTGCACGGGCTGCAGCTCAAGTAGCAAGGCGTCCGGGTATTTTTATTGTGTAGCATCGAGGGTATCTTGAATTTCACGGTGCGTTGGACTGACGAAAGAGACTCGGCTTCCAGCTGAGTCAGCAGCCGCGTCTGCGTACACAGAGCAGTGTCCACGAGCAATGCTATTCTCGGGTGCTTTGAAAGGTTTATTACGTCGCCTTGATAAACCTTTGTTGTTTGATTAGTGGTGATAGTCACCATGGTGGAAGTTCATTTAACGGGATAGCCAGCGGAGGTTCTCCATAAAACTAGGAATCAAGCCAGCAAGCAAGCAAGTCAGACGTAAACTGGCAACCAAGCCAGAAGTGCGCGAGCAGGGGTTGTCAGGTCTAATACAGTCCAGTTCGATTTTGATTTAAGTTTACACTCCGTTAAGCGGCTGCGCGTGCAAAAATCTCCGAACTTATTCATTTACTGCTGTCTTTGAGTGTTGCTTTAAGCAGATGAACTGGCGGAGAGCTCGCGAGACAATGTTCTCAAGGTCCGCTGCCTGTGTATGCGGCGTGGTGGCAGACAGCTACGGTGGACCGAAAGATGGTCGCGACGCAGCTGGAAAACACACACTTGTAATGAAGAAACAGCCGTGTCGTTGTAGTTCCTTTCAGATGCAAGTTCCTTGTCTGGTTAAGGATCAGTAATATATCTCGAATAGTAAGATACGTGTTATGAACGAATTTGCACGTATGCCGTCGAACCCAGTTATAACAAACTGGCTTGTGAACTGAAAATAGTTCGATATATCAAGTAATTCGATACGTCCGAACGAACGTTTATCAAATTTTATTATGAGTTCATTGCACATGACAGAACAAAGCTGTGCCATTGTTCTAAAGCACCCCGTGGAGACCTGTGCAGCAGCACGCGTAACACAAGATCCCGATAGCTCTTTGACTCTCTCTGATTATGGCTCATATCGCAGCCCACGTTATTACGTCCGAACATGCTATGAAACGTTCTCACAACGGCATGATCGAAAAAGAAGGAAAAAAAAAAGCAGCGGGCAGTTTTATGGCGCATCTTGCACGCGCTAGAAGTTCCATACATACAGTGTCCAGTTCATTTTAGGCGATTTATTGTGCATGAATATTTCCAACTAATGTTTGTGTGTTTGTATAGCGCCTGATTCGCTCTACTTTGGTTGGTTATAATTATGCTTGACTGCAGGTAGTCAGCGTTAACAATAGACAAAAAGGGTAATATCAGCAATTTGCAGTCTGTCGCTTGGATAGCGCGCAGGCTTTGCACAGACGTGTTCCACGCAAAGCAAATCATGCATGCCTAGCCTGAAAGCGTGCAGATTTCCGGAAACGTGGTTTAACACGTTTTGTCAGTATATAGGTAGACTTTTGCTCTATAATGAACAGCTTACAGTATGTATAAAAATAGTATGCATAAAAATATTTCTGGTTGCAGTGTTTCGTAGTGATCATCTTCACGGGGAAACAACGGAAGAAACTTCGGAATGAAAAAAACAACAAGGTTAAGCGGATTAAGGATGGAAGAGACCTAGCTTAGGAGGAAAGATAACTTTAACTTCGTATTTCATACTTTTTAATCCTCAATGCCACTTTCGCCCGATTTGATGACTAGAAGTACGTGATACTATAGACAAATAAACAAAGAAAAAGAATGTGCGGGTATATTTCCTGTAGAACGTCTGGCATGTGCGGCTTATGCAGGAGGGCTATGACTTCCATATTTCTTTTGCAAATAGAGGTCTTAGGCGAGTTAAAATCTTGAACGCGAGGATTTCCGGATTGCACTCTTCGTTACCTTTTATCTGAAGCAGGCTAACTGCCATAGCGTGTGCAACCGGGAACGGAAAACTGAAACTGTATTCTAACGTACTCGACCTTTGTCAGTTTCTTCTGTATCTGGCCGTCTGAGTGGATGTTTGCTTCTCGAAACGTCCCAGACTCCCGGCGTTGCACTGCCTCCCGCCACCTGTTTGCATAGTTTTGGATGCTGCTTTCACTTGCGTCATTGAGACCCATCATCCCCTATTTGTTTCACACCCACACTAGATAATAATTACGTGGCGGCGTGATAGGGCGGTTACAGAGCGACGCACATTCGCAGGAGTCGTCTTCGTATTGCCTTGCGTTAGGCCTGCCAACAAAACTGGGTATTGATGGAGCGTTTGTGCATCATCTGCCGATTTCCTTCCGCAAGCAGTGACGTATACTTGTCGTGCAAAGTATCGATAAAACACCAACGCAATGTCGGATTTGAAACTTGCCTGAACTAATCGCCAGTCACAATGGCATAGTCGTTCACACACAATTAATTAAATTAAATTTTAGGGTGTTCCGCGCCAAAACTACGACACGATTATGAGGCACGCCGTATAGCGAGGGACTCCGGATTAATTTCGACCACCTTAGGTTCTTTAACGCGCACCGAATGCACGGTACACTGGGTGTTATCGCATTTTGCCCCCATGGAAATGCGGCCGCCTGGCCGGAATTTAATCCCGCGCCATCGGGCTTAGCAGCGCGGCGCCAAATCCACTACGCACTACGGTGGGTCGTCCGCACCCAAGAACCGTTGTTTATTTGCCGGCGCGTATACTTTCACCACCATATATCATGCTATATGGTGGTCAGCCACTTCAGGAAAGCAGGTCATTCACGAGTGTCTTTCAAATGTCAGCAGCTTAGTCCCGTGATTAGCTGACAAAGCAGCAGAACAGTTTGAGTAACTTCTAGATAAAATGAACAGATAAAAGCACGGAGGCACTGCATGATGCGGACACTGCATCGATACCTCTGCAACTGCATTGTCCGTTAAGGGGCAGATATACTCCGACGTAGCGGGCGCGCGCGCGCGCGCGCGGCACGGCGACGTTACGTCGGCTGAAGCGCCACCCTCTACCGTCCGACGGCTCCCGACCGCCGACGTGACCGGCGGCTCCTGAAGCGCTTGGACGTCGTCCGGCTCCGAATAGATCCGCCTGCATTTCGCGCCGACCGCGCCGAACACGTCAGCACCGAGCGCCCTCTCTCGTCGCTGTAGCTACTCACCGCCAGTACAGAATGACCGCTTCACACGAAAACGCGTGCGAAATCCGCACTACAGTTACTACAGTGCCTAGAATATATATTCTAGGCACTGTATCCGCACGAAACGAGGGAGACACTCCACAGGCACAGGTCCGAGTGGCGAATGGAATTGTTTCGCGGGTTCACGACAGATGGCGCGACGTTCTGCGCATTAACTGCGCGCGCAAGCGCTTCTCCAGCTGCGGCCGCTGCGCCGCGTCGGAAGTGGTTGCACTGTAGAGAGCCGGACTTGCGCCTGGCGCGGTGTCTCGGACGTGACGTATCCGACCGCAACCGCTGCCCGCCCGCGCGCCGAGAACGTCGGAGTATAACAGAGCCTTTAACCAACGGGTATGGTGCTCTGGAACATAAGGCTTAAATATGCGCATATTATTATCGATAGCCCGTGTCATAGGCCCAAGCCACAGCAGGTGATGAGTATGTCCGCCGTCGGAGGAACTTGCAGATGAAATGCCTGTTATTAGATGCACTGAAAAACAACCACGATAACCTCGTTAGCGCACTTTATTGAATAATGGTGAAAAATTTTTCAAAAAAAAACGAGGACCGTTTGGCTCATCGTTATGCCCGAACAGAGGTTCGTTTAGTTTCATGCATGAATGGTTCGTACCTTGCTTTCATTCAACGTGGCTTCCTGACTTCATAAACAGGCCGCCAAGTTAACACAGGGTGACTAATTACGCATTTATGTTCCTGTCAGTAATTAATAATATAGTCCTTCACAGGTCGTATCGCCGATATAAAGCATAAAGCAAAAGGCTCGCTAAGACTGTCCGCGTTTACACTGTAGGTGTTTCAAGCGCGCGCGGCCCACGCGTCTCCCAGAGGTGATCTGCTGAACTGTTCTTTGCGGCCCGCATGGTTCTTCAGGGTTTGCTCCTGCGTCACCATTGGCATGATATGTAAAACGCACACGCAGTGAACTTTGTGACCAAAAGCTTTGGGAGCTGGGTACTCCTGTTCTGGAATTAATGTGTACAACTCACTTGCTTCGGTCCATAATTGACAAAACAGTTATAGCAGGCATTATGGACGTTGGCATTCCACATACTTTAAGAAGAAAACAGCCGTATTCGGCATTATAACCTCGTCGACGAGATCATGAGCAGGACACTTCAACTAAAAGGCACTTCCAGGGTCTTTCTGTGTTATCGCCCCCCCCCCCCCCTCCCCTCCCTGTTTCCTCGCTCCTCCCCTTTTCTCTGCTTTAACTACAATACACCGACACGGCGACTCTTAGAATGTGGTCACTGAGCTTCAGGAAGAAAAAAAAAATGTTCTTTGTCTGCTGTGAGTGAAGTGAAAACGTGGACGCGGATGTGTTAGTAGCCTGAAAGAATTAAACGAAGGCGACGCGGAAGAAGCGCTGGTTCTATACCATTTGCGAGAGGAGAAGAACGCGCCGACGAGACTCAACAAGACCGCTGTCTAATTCCGAGAACAGGACGGGAGAAGGTTTCGCGATCTTTGTTCAAGGTTGGCTCTCGCAATGGCCATCACTCAGCGGTCTTTGTGCAAACACAATCCACTCAGGAGCGCGTCTAGTCACGGCCCTCCCGAGGAGCTCAGTAGAGCCAAGCGCGTCCATCTAGACTCGAGTGGCCGACCGGCCTACTGAGAGCAAAAGTGCTGCGATCCACTTAAAGGGTTCTGCGGGATTGATGCGGGAGGACACGGGAAATACCGAGAACTCCGCGGGGCCCTTGACGATCGCAGTCTTACAGAAATAGACGTTTGCACAGTACGCCGTCGCGCACGGGCGAAGAGGAACAAGTCTCTGAGCTGCCTGATGCGAGAAGATCCTTCCGCTGCTGTGGGCGGCTTTGGCGAAGGTCGCTCGGCAAGGAAGCCCGGAGGCCCAGACGCGTTGAAGGACTCGCAGGTGGTGTACGCAAACTCGGTCTACGCGTATTGGAAGAACGGGAAATAGCATAGTGCGGCCCCGTTCGAGGAAACAGATTGCAGAAGTGCCTGACGCGCGCAGTCTGTGCGACAGGAATTGTGGGAAATAAGAATAAAGTGAATCTCCTTTGCTTTCCACGCCTTGTCCGCTTGCTATATCGTTGTTGTCATAAGGTGTGTTTTTTTTTAGCTACACGATATTACAAAAAAAAAATAAGTATGACATTGTTTTGTTCACTACTGCATATTTTTCTGCAACAGGATCGTATGTGCTGCCATATTGAATTTTATAAGTGAAGCAAGAAGACTGTCAAGGTAATTTTACTATTCATTCTTATTCTTTTGACTAATAAGCAGCAATATTATTAGCATATTTTGTTTATTATATGTATCGAAATTCACAATAAATTCGTTCAGAGCGTAAAACCATGATTATCCACTATTAATATTCATTTATTATATTCTCTTTAGTGTTAGAAAATTATTTTTCGTATCATTTTTCATACAGCCCGATTCATGGCCAATCCCCCAGTGTGGGTTGCGCCAGTTCACTAAGGAGCAACCAACGAACCACTAGTTGACTGGGTGCTGTGCGTACTTGTTCCGGGCGGTAGACGCGCGCAGTGAATCCCAATAAGAACGCAAGTGGCGCTGCGTTATAAGAAACCCATTTTCTGCGGCACACTGCACGCTTTTTTCCCTAGCCGTTACAGTCCTCGGACTCAGCGGGAGGAACTGTATCTAAACACTTGGCGCGGAAACGAAAGCGAGATTGCATTGACAGAGCTTTCGTAGCTTTGGCATTCGGGGACTCAGTGAATCGTCAGGATAGCCGGAGGACATTCGACCAAAGTTTGAAAACAGCAAAGTACTTCCCGTGTTTGTGTATAGAGCACCGTGGGCCGCTGTTACCTATTTTCTGTGATATAGAACGTTGAGACAACCGCTTGTGTGTTCTACTGTTATTTTTCTTTAGTGTTTTTTTTTCCCTGGTTGGCTGCCGAACATTGAGAAATGGAGTGGCTTCGGTATTTTTTGTCTCAATTGCTTCACACCTATATCAAAACTGACTTATAGGAGAGCAGAATGAAGAAATAGCTTTTTTTTGCATATCTGAAAGCTTTCCCAGCGCCATAAGTGGTTCAATGCACACAAGTACGTCGGTTTGAGTGATATACACGCGCTGCGGTAGCTTGATGGTTATGGCGTTGCGCTGCTGAGCTCGAGGTCGCGGGTTCGGTCCCGGGTTCCAGCCGCATTTCGATGGGGATCGAAATGCAAAAAAAAAATCATGCACTTACATTTAGGTACCCATTAAAGAATCCCAGATGGTCAAAACTAATCCGAAGTCCCCCACTACGTCGTGCCTCATAGTCGGATCGTGGTTTTGGGCAGTAAAAACCACATTTGTTTTTTAAAACTTTATTTCGAGCAGTCGAACATGCCTAATGTCAATATCCTTTGATGCGTCACCCCATCACAGTGCTCATGTGGTGGCAATGGAGCGTAGTAGGGGTCAAAGGAGAACATTCTCAAACTACTACAACACTAAGAAATAAAGAATTACCTGCTGTCAAACTCGTCTCTGCTGCCCGTAGGTAGGAAATTCGATATTTTATATCAGTCCTGTGCCATGAATCACTAGTTTATAATTGCCAATTTTGGTATACAATAACCGACCGATAGTTCCAGTGGTAGCGAGTTTCATTTGGCCCTGTTTTGTGAGGATGTGCACCGCCTTTTGCGAGACGGCGCCAACTACAACCGACGCAGTATTCTTGTGCACGGAGAGTAATCGTTTTGTATGCATAAGAGGGGCAAATCTCGGTTCCCTTTTACAAAATGCACGCCTGATCTTAGCTTCGCCTGGAATCTGCAGAAGTGGAATAAGTTTGCGATCTGTCCCCGACGCTGCTGTATTTGCACTCATTAGGGCTGTCATGTTCGGTGAGCTAATGGCAAAGAGTACCTTTCATTCGGCCCCGTATATACATTCTCGCGAACGCGTAGGATAAAGCAGAAACAATTGGGTTGCCTCACAAAAAAAATTAATAAAAGTGCCGCCTTTTAATGAATGACTCCTTTTCTTAGATTCCTCGCTAAGACGTAAAGACGCACTCTTCGCATTCGCCCACTTGCGTTTGGGGCGAAGCTAGTCAGCTTGCTTTTTAACGCAGCTTCGGGCGGCCTCCTTTCGCCACACCTGATATATATACGGCTTGCAGTTGTTTGCAGCACATAAACACTGCATGAACGGCACTTCTGGCAAGTGTCTCTAACCCTGGACCTTTCAAAACACCGACGCGCCCAAACTCCTCGCGACTGGCATTTTACGACTTGTTTTGTGCGCCTCGGGTTTCCTCGTTGTACCAAGATGAGTTGGTCTCTCTCTCTCCCTCTTTTTTTTTCTTTTCTTTTTCGTCTCCCTTGACTCAACCACTTCGTACAGAGTGAATAGCTCGCAGAATAGAGGAAGCGTTGGGTGCGCCGAAAAAAAAAAAGTAGGCTTGCAGAATTTTACGAGCTCCTCAATACGACAGTCTTAACGTTTCGAAACCCAAACGTGTTGCACGTGCTTTCCGGGCTCGCGTTAGCGCCTCTGCATTCTTGCACGTCCTCTTTACTGATTCATTACGACAACTGCAATCGCACGAAGAACAGGAACGGCGATCCTAACTTGCGCAATCCTTTGAGCAGCACATGCGCCAGACTGTAGCCGCCTCGTTCAACGACTATATTATCTGGGTTCTCCTTTTTCTTTATTTTTTTCTGCTATAGTTTCTCTCTTTTTCTGATCTTATCTAATATTTTCTGTTCTTCCATCGTCGTATTGGCTTCCGTTCACGCTGAACACTGTCTCAGAAGGCACCCAATATATTCCGTGCGCTAAGACACAAGGGCCAGCAAGTGTCGAGAGAACAAGCACTGGATATCAACTGCAAGCTTAGTGCATACCATTTACACTTTACACAAATCCTCAGACACTGCGCACTGGTTCGTGCATATGGCGTTTTGCTGTTTGACACGCCGTCTGTGCTTCGATTCACGGCGGCGGCGTGGCAGCATTTCGATGGGAGCGAGATGCTAAAAACCCTCGCGGACTTAGACTTATAGGTATGCGTCAAAAAGAAGAAAAAAAATTAAAAACGGTGTTTAAAATCAACCCGGACAGCTGCACTATGGCGCCACTCACCTGTATCCAGTGTTGCTTTTGTATGTGATAAAAGCCATCAATCATCGAATCTTCAGGGTCCGTATGTATATTTACAAGATGTTTCATTCGCAAGTGATATTAACCGTCGGCCGACCGTGTTCGCTAATCGGATCAGCATCGGATCAGGATCGGCTGGAATTAGCGCTTGCAAACAATTCTAGCGCAATACCTTCTTTGTCAATACGGGACGGCGAGATGTGCGCAAGCTTCGACACATACTATATATCAGAGCAAGCGTATCATTGGCTGCTCACATCACACACCAAGAGTACACTATGCGTTTGGTTATGAGGCACGCCGTAGTGGGGGACTCCGGATTAATTTTGACCACCAGGGGATTTTTTTAATGTGCCCTAATGGACGGGGCGTGGGCGTTTTCTTGCATTTCGCCCCCATCGAGATGCGGCCGGGATTTGATCCGGCGACCTCGCGCAGCCCAGCACCATAGCCACAGGACCATATACGACGCCTTCTGAGTGCAATCGAATGGCCGAACCGCCGCCAGAGAAGAATGCGCTTGTGCTAAATGTGACCATACAGGGTAACATACTTAACATAAGAAGCGAAGTGTGGCCCGGTACACCTGCAAAAGTGTCCTCCGACGCTATGCGACATCAGTGTACCCTGCACAAGGGGAAACGGGAGTTCGCGTATTGTGAAGACAGCGCGTTTTAGCAAATAAATAAATGATTGTCTGTCATAGATGATAGTGACAGTGACAAGAACTTTTATTGGTTTTGAGAAACTGGCCAGGGGGAGCCGAAGGCTCCCTCAGGTCAAGTCGGTGGCTCCGCCCACGATGGCACCGGGAGGCGAAATCCCGTTGCGATGTCGTGGGCCCTCTGAACTGCCTGGAGTTGGATGTGGTGGTGGTCGCTTCTTAGGAACTCCTCCCACTGTTCCTTTGTGGAAAGTATAGAGTTTTATATGGCTGGGCACAGCCAGAGCATGTGATCGAAAGAGCATGAGTCGGCTCCACATTTGAGGCACGACTGCGGGAAGTGCGGGTCTATCCTGCTAAGGGACCGCGGAGTGGGGTACGTGCGGGTTTGTAACATTCTGAGCGTCTCGGCTGCGGGAGGCTATGGGTTCGATTCCCACCGCCGCCGGGCACCCACTGGTTCAAATGGGTACAAGCGCGCCCCGGCCTGGCGTTCGGCTTTCTTCTGGGGTCATGCGCTTGGGAAAGGAGCCTGCGTCCTGAATTCCCGTCGAAACCAACGTGAGCACGGAAAACAAGTGATGTCATAGATGAATCAGTATTTTTACATATTAGGCTGCTTGCATTAGGCAAACACATGTTTAGCTTCGATGTGAATGCGATATGAACAACTGCGAGCATGAGTGAGCTAGGGACGATTGAGTGTCCTTTCGCGCACTTTTGGTGTGTCGCCGCACTGTCGTGTTTCTTAACAAAGATTTCGCTTCCAGTAATGCGCATTTTTATTAACAGGGGGAGACGGCCTGTCAGGGCTGGTGCGTACGTGTAATCGCGATTGGACTGCTGGACTACATGTCACAATGATAAACAGAGAACGTTCATTCTTCGTGTGAACATAGTTTTCTATAGCATCGATGCATCGGCGAGTTGGTGCGGTGACATGCTTTTGTTTGCAGCGCGAAAGGACGAAGGCGTATGGACAAAATACACAGGACGTCCAGTGTATCTCGTCTACGTCTTGGTGCTTTGGCTTTGCAACTAAAGTATATTTTCCGATCTAGTGGCAAGCACAGGAATTAAAAAGGCGTTGTTTCACTGCAAATATTGTTCTGAGCACTTGAAGCATAACGAAATACCCTTAACCGACTGCAGTTTTGTTGAAGCGCTACACAATTAGGTACTTTTAATTGCTTTCACCTTTTTTTTATAGGAGTGACCAATTCGATTACCTATGATCTAATATAACAATAGCGTCGCCAATTGGGCAGACCTTTCGGTATATATAGCTCTGACTGGTCTTGCTGCTCATGCATCTCCGGGAACTACCAGTCGCTTGCATGTTCAGAAGAACCGATGGTTGCGAGAGGCAGTGAAAGCAACGGAGATACATTTTGAATGGCACTTAAAGCCATATTACCGCCAGCACATAACCACCGTCATGACGGGTCAAACAGTGCCGAGGTGATAGCAGCTGTCTGCTGTTACGAGAAAGTAGAAGGAAAACAAGTACGTGCAATTCGGTATCGCTTCATCGGATGCGCCGACTTGGGAGTATTTTGCTCACTCCGATAAGGCCATGCGTAAACTATCTACCAGCATTAAGGTTCCTGTTTGTGCTTTAGGCTGAAAGTGTTGCGTCACTGGCGAATACTAATTCACCCTGAAAGCTAAAACAGCGCTTTTCGGCAGTTACTCAGCACGTCGTCCGCTATCACGAAGGGGAAGCTAGAAGGCGTTCAATGGCGGCGCAGTCACGTGTCCGAAGGATGGAGTGCTCATGCAGGCGGTGCTGTAAATGTTTAATAGCCACCGTTATTGTTATCAATTTCGAGGCCCCTGCGCGAGTTGGTGAAGGAGCTGCCCCTACTTATGGTGCGTTTATATAATCTAACTCAAATTTGGCTTTTTTTTCTTTCGTGTTGCCTTTCTTTTGTTCAGTGCCAGCTTGTTGTATCGTTTTTTTAGTATGCATATATTCTAAGTGAAGATGAGTAGCCAGCGCTGATTAAAGGAGCTGACATCTGAAAAATATCACGCATATATTCAAGAAAATCCAGCACTTCTTCTTTTCCTCTCGATGTATCTCCTCATCTGTAAGCAAATGGTTGCAACACTTCTGGACTTTCCTTAAGAACCATTCGGTTCGTTCGCCTTCTTTGTTGAACTGTTAGTTTTTGGCAGTCCCCCTCCAGCTGTGATTTCTGCTGGCTACACTTCCCAAGTATAGTAAAGATGAAGTCGGATAGAATGTGCAGAAATGAAGCTGAACGGCTGTACCGGGCACTCTCTGCTACCGCACAGCGTAATCTGTTCTTAATATACCGCACTTTTAGTTTTACTGTCCCTATAAATAATATTTCGTTTTTGAAAGATTGGTTATCTAGTCGTCGATATACATGACAATTGAAATATTGGTTAGCTAGTCGTCGATATACATGACAATCTACATGGGGACTAAGACCAAGTAGAATCTTCGTCTTGGTACCACGTGGAGGCCAAACATGCAAACTGCTCGTATGGTCTGCCGAAAAGGAGCAAAGGCAAATAAATCAAACAAGCAAAATTATGAAAAAGAAAAAGCAAACAATTATGTGCTTGTTATTTTTTTGTTTTTTTTTTTTTGTTTGTGGTGTGCCAAAAGTGAAGTTAGCCTTAAGTAATACTTGGAGGGAACACACGCAGTCCTGCAGTCTTTTCGCTATACTTGAGACGCATTCACGAAAAGTGGAAGCAATAAAAGGCCTTGTGCGATATCAGGTTACGCTTTATCAGCTCGCTGTAGACTATCCGCTTTCGTTAAGATTGCTAGTATTCTTAATTTGCGCAGTATAAGAATAGAAAGGCTGTAAAAAAACGGGAAGGTAAACACTATGTGCGCCTGCTTTTCGCCGGTCTCGGTTCCTTTATTCTATTGCTGGCTATATATTTCACTATCGAAATTTGTGCTGATTAATGATTTTAAAATATTGACACTCCATCGTTTCTTTTCTTCGAATGCATCAGTTCGTTGACATAAGTGCGGTCGTTCACATGCTTGTCTAAGTTATATACCACAAAAGAGCTAAATTTTAAATCGTACATTTGAATATGCCAAGTGGGGGGCAATCTGCTTGTACTGGCTGCTACATCCGTCATTTCTAGACTCGGCTGCTGAAACAGTGACAACAATATTAATTTATTACGTTGTATAGCTGCTCAAAAAAAGAAGAAATACGGAAAAAACTTCTGCGTGCAATGCAGCATTGTACTAAAGACTTGCAAGAATTATCGCAAAATCGTTTGATATTTTGCAAACTGCACAAACGAACAAGCAACATGCAAACGTCCAATATGTACAATCACCGAAGAAGAACATAGCCTCAATGAGCTTTTGAACGAAGATCGTGTAAAGTTTCAATTTCCACAACTCACACCTATGTCTCTTTCTTTTCTTTCCCGTCTCGACGGTTCGCTCACGTGTATTCACGTTTTCCCGACTGTTTGTTGACCAAAAGATAGGATAAGGTAGGATAAGATAGGACAAAAGATAGGATAAGCTAACACGGTGCTCAACCTATTTTGCGTCTTCGAAAAGGCGAAACATAAACCAATTTGTACGGCCATTTTATCGATGAAACCGCCGTGTTTCAGGGAACATCTTGCATTATCAAATTTAGCTTTCCATGTTTACTGAGGGCATTACTACAACTTTAAGCGAAAATCAGAAGAGCTTCTGCTCTTCCCTGCATCAGCGGGACATATCCATTGTTTGGTTGTCTCTGCTAGCTGCTTCAGTGAAAGCTCTGAAGCACTGTGCTGTTTTATGACAAGTACCAGCGCGGATGTCCTTCCATGGCACAGGCTAGCGGAGCTGAAGGGCTTCACCCCTGAGGCGCGAAACATCTCCGAGCACTCTTAAGTGTATCTCTGTGAGACGCTCCTAAGTGAGGCGAAAGCTTGTCACGCTGTCAGGAGCCTTGGAGCACTACGAATGCAATGCAAGAGCTACTGCGGGGATAGCAGTTAGCTTCGGTTGCACAATGTGTAACATTTCGGCAGCGGGCGTGCGTATAAAATAGCGTAAGTCCTGAAGTCACGTTAAGTATCGGGCTGCGCTTATCTTGCACACGGCTTCGCGGGCAGCGCTGTGGCCTGCGCAGTAGTGGGGGCAGATAATTGTCTGAGGATCACGCAGCTCTTTGTTTGTTGAATAACTGTTGATAAACGGGAAGGTGTGCTACATTGTCCGGCTATCCCCGAAAAATTTAATTATGGGGTTTTACGTGCCATACGCACGACCTGATTATGAGACACACGCCGTAGTGGGGGACTCCGAAAGTCTTGAACCACCTACCACCTGGGGAGCTTTAGCGTGCACCGAATGTACAGCACGCGGGCGTTTTTTTTTTTTTTTTTTTTTGCATTTCGCCCCCATCGAAATGCGGCCACCGCGGCCGGTATTGGATCCCGCGAACTCGTGCTTAGCCGCGCAACGTCAAATCCACTAAGCAACCACGGCGGGTAAGCCCTACTTTATACGGGTATCTCACTCCGGATTGCAACGAAGCCCACAGTTACTTCCCGTTATTACACTGCCCACATGTCAGCGGCTTTTTAAAGACGAAGCTTGCTTAGCGAGTTACCCCCACTTTTCCCGTATCGGCTATGTTTCTACCCTCTTTCGTGGGCCGATCCCCGAGACAGTGCAGCTCAAAATGTGGGCGGATATGTGCTACTAGGTATGTCTGTGTCCCCGGGACAAAGGGTCGCCGTAACGTTCGGATATAAATTAATGAACATAAATCAAATTTCCTCTGGCGGTATTCGATCACGGTATCGCCATCGCAGAAGCCCGCTACTCTAACCAGCCAGAACAGAACATCCTTAAGAATGTCTTGCATGTGAGCAAGCGCGTGTAAATTCTCGGCGCGTTTTCCGATTGCCGACGGTTTCCCGTCGATCGATCTCACTTCGTGCAACGTCGATATTCGATTCGTGCAACACCACTGGCGGCGCTCTACTGTCACGCCAGCGTTGTCAAACGTTTTGTAGCTGACAGGGCGCTTCTATCCAGTAGGGGTCGTCTTTAATGTAGTGCGACGCCAAGATGTCGCATCCGCTTAGACTTTGAACATCGTCCGAGGAGTCCAAGCATAATGCTTCCTTGCTGCCGCTGTGAATCGTGCGCCCTTTGGGCGAAACTGCCAGTTGTTAAAATACCTAAATCAATAAAATCGTCCGACGGCCGGATATGAGAGAGGACCTGTAGCACGGATACGTGATACTGAAACCATTACACCACGGTCTATTTTCCACCACAATGACGTGCCTCCTAATCAGATCGTAGTTTTAACATTAAAACTCCGCAAATGATTTGCAATTAATTAACACGTCATCATACGTCAAAATGTGAGCCGATGCCGAAAATTGTGCAGTCTAAAAAATGTAAGCCGATACCGAACATAGTGCAGCCTAAAAATGTGTCCCGATCCCAAAGATTGTCCAGTCAAAAAAATGTAAGAGTCCAACCCTTCTCCTGCTCCTCTCACGTCGGGGGTTACGCGATAACAGAGTGTCGTGCGCAGTGACTCCGCCCATATATCTCAAGCCCAACTCGCTCAGGATGAAACTTAGTCTCCCATCGACTTCAACTAGAGGTTGAACTTTCTTTCATCCGTGTTTTACGTGGCTTGTTTGTATTCAGATTTCGCTTTTTCCGGCAGCCTGGACTCTTTTCGTCTCGGGATGCTCCAAACTCGCGCCGCGGGATGGATCTTGACGGAGCCGTTCGCTTTTCTCGGGTGTAACATAACCCTATTGATAACATCGCGTCAAAGGCGACACTCCCGGAGATTGTTTTTCTTTTCTTAAGTATTGCTGTGTTGCATCCTGAAAATGAAATCCCCACCGCAGTGGCGAACAACAAGTGACAAGTCATTCTATGGAAAAGTAAGGGCTCGGGGTGATGCGCAAGTGTGCGAAGCTGCTGCGCACGTGTATGATGAAGTGTGCACGGAGCATTGCTCCCAAGCGCGTCGTCTGTTTCGCGAAAGACAAACAACACGCCAAGGCACGTGGTCCGCTCTGCAGTGATTCCGTGCAGTTGTGTGGGAAACGTACCTTCGTCTTGACCAGTTACGTCACAGAGCACTGCGAAAGTCCGGAGCGTTGCGTGCCTCCCTGGCTTGAATCATTACCTGCAACATCGCTATCTCATATTCTAGCTACTCTATATCCAACTTTTCCACCATAAACCTGTATTGAAGACTGTCATTCTCTTCCTGTACGTTGAAGGCATCTGCAGTGACGTTTCCCAGTGTCTTCTTGGCGGCCAGCAGGCATAACGTCGTCTTAACTTTGCGCTTAAGAGCCGGAGTGTTCCGACTGACGAACGCGCGTTAGTCAGATTTGGCCGCAAGCCAATACTATGCTACCGTGTTCGATCAACAGGCAAGCTGTTTCATTCCAAAAACGAACGAACAAACAAGCAAGCAAGCAAGCAAGCAAGCAAGCAAACAAACAAACAAAACAAACAAACAAACAAACAAACAAACAAACAAACAAAAAGCCATTGTTGAGGTTTCAATTGACAAACACCTTTTTTGGAGCCGTCGCTGTCTTCATTTGAAGAAACGAAACACTCACATTTTCTCGCGCTTCTCGGCTAGAAAATGTTGGACGCATCTGTGGAGTCCATGCATGTTATAGTTATAAAGGTCACTGTCTTGGAGTTACACAGCGCAGCCGAAATTGTCCAGCGTTGAGAAAAGACAATCTCCAAGCTCTTAGGAGTATATAGAAGGTGAGGCACGTCACACTTTGAGTCTACTTCGGTGCGCATCAGCCGCAACGGCAATTAACACCACCATAAAATTCCAATTCCAGCCGTATACATAGCCAATGAGGCGCTAAGACCGCACATGCAAGCGTCTCGCTTTATTGCCAGTGCACGGACCACAGGCTGCATTTGCAAGTATTATTGCGTCTCAACTGTCCTCTCTCTCAACTAACTTCGCACTGACTGCAATAATGTTCTCTCTGAAAAAGTCTCTCGGAACTAAGAAAGCCCTGCTTTAATCTACGGCTCTGAAGTAGCTTATTCTATTGCTGATGCAGACCGAAGGCTCTTTTTTTACGGATAGTTCAGTCTCTTCTACAGGTTCCACGGCCATTGTCGTCATTTGCACTCATTTGGTCCCAATGAAATTCTGAACATCGCACGTGACCGCATCGACAGAACCAGAAGTTGCCATCCGTCGTGCAGCTCTTGATTGCGTCGAACAGGAATCCCAGAATCACCATAGAAAGGGGCAGTGTTTTACGCTTGCCAAACCAATTCTTAAAAGCCTGCATACAACAATCCGCCCCGCAAGTAAAGAGCCATGCATGGGTGTCAAATATAATAAAAATCTACGGACCGGCTTTCAAAGAATGGCTTATTGATTTCAAGAAACGACCTGGTCCTTGTGGTATTGCCAGTTACCAAATATCTGACAGCTGACGAAGCTGCCCGATCCACCCATGACATCACGCAGTCTGTGTTAATACCTGTATAACGAGCTGACGCAGCCAGGGAACTCCGCCGAGGTGCCGGAAATATTCAGCCTCTGTGTTTTTCTTTAACATCCTGGAGGAACTGAGTCGCCGCTTGCGCAATCTTCATCCATACTTGCGGCTACGGCTACCAGCCCGCTTATGCCGGTGCGACGCAAAATTGCTCTGTCGCCCTACAGCTGGGCCTACAACCTTCAAAAGTTAATATTCTTCCCTCACATTACTGGCTGGCTCCCGCTTATGTGACCATGGCAGATGTGAAGATACCATCGCGCGCCTACCTGCTCCGCCACTCTCACTCACTCGACGTTCAACGTGTCTATTTTGAGTGGGTGTAGGATTACCCCCGTGCGAATACCGCTTAAGAGGTAGAAAGAAGCAAAGCCGACTTTAGGATCGCCCGAGGCCTAGTTCTGTAATGATGGAGAACAAGAGAAAAAGAAGTTAGTTGGGTAATACAGGGAGGTCAACCATGGCTGAGCCCGACCGGCTACCCTGCACTGTGGAAGGGAAGATGGAGAGAAGGAAAACTGACAGCACGCGAGCAGGGGTGCGCTCACTGAGAGCTTAGTTCTGGAATGGGAAGCGTGTCGGGGTTAAATGTAACTTACTACGGAAGCCCCGGAAGCCTCCTCTCATACCCCGCTCGGATCCGCTCCTCAATGGACGTCACCGTAACAGACGGCTGCTTTACCGGGCGTCTTCAGCGCTATAGCGTCCGCTGTACTGCACTGTTCATAGCGGCGACAAGCGGAAGACGTGGCAGCTCTAATTCAGAGATCTTCATTTTTTCTTTGCTAATACTAATATTATGTTCTTGAAGCAGCACGCACGTGTTCTCTTGCTTTCGGTTTTTGTAGGGTGCCTCGCCGAATTTCCCAGGCGGCAAGCTCGGAGAGCTTTGTTTTCGGCTGGAACACTTGCTCCTGAGTCCACTTGACGATTGCGTTGTCGACTGTGTCTTTTCCTTTCTTTCCTCTTCTCTTTCTTTTTATTGCGATAGCAATTATATGGACACTCCAAGCGCATTTCCAAGCGTCGTCGTCGTCGCCGTGATGTTCCGTACAAAGTCAAAACACGATAACATCGTCGCCGCGCGCCGTACGCTGTATGTGCTCCGAGTGAAAGCTTGCGAGGGTCAGTCGAAGATCGCTTGTTAATTTAGTTAGTAAGCGAATGTTTGCAAGTTTATATGGCCGATAAAACTACTATCCTTAAATCGTATAGCTGTATACCAATTTGCTGTCGCAATCGATGCTTCGCCTTTCGGGCGAAAGTGCGACTTTTTTGGGGGCACCTTGTTAGGTAACAGCGAGGACGGAGATCGACGGGTGGGGAGAACTTGCGTCTGCGAATGAGTGGTGACTTGGGGCGTAAACGCAGGGCACTCGGGTGCGGCGTTGAGGACAGATATTTTGCGGGATAACTGCGCGCACGCACTGAGGGGGCGCACCTAGAGCTTAACGAATGCGTACAGACTGGAAAAAGGACGGTGGTAGTGACACAGTTATAAAATATACATGAGTGGACTATATATATATATATATATATATATATATATATATATATATATACAGGGTGTCCCAGCTATAGCACAGCACGATTTAAAAAAAGGACGAACAGCGTTACGCGAAGCAAACCTAGTGCGTATTGTTTCCAGTACAGTGGAGTGGCTGCCAGTAATTTTTTTTTCGTTACTGTGATTTAATTAGCTAATTGTAATGAATTATCTAACTCGAGAAGTACTGCCCTAATTATGAAAGTTTCATTGAGAAAATTGTAGAGCAACATGGAAAACTCCCGATACAGCTTTCTGTTGCTCAGTACGGGCTACATAAATGTGTTTTTTTTTTCCGAGCATGAAAGGAGCAGCGCGAATACACGCAAAGTGCCTCGAGCGACCAGTCGCGCGGCTATTCTGCGTGTATTCGCGGGCTCCTTTCACTCTCGGAAAAACACACTTATGTAGCACGTATTGAGCAACAGAAAGCATATATATATATATATATATATATATATATATATATATATATATATCACACCAAGGTAAGGGGCCGAGACCGAATGATTCCCCAAGATATTTCTTTCTCTAACATTGACTCAAGCAACAATAACTATTTCAGTACTCCCATGCACACATACAGGTATTATGAAACATGGTTTGACAGCGCAAATTTAAACGGGACACAGCGAGATACATACATAGTACTCGTAACCAACTAGCCCACCTTAGTTCCTTGAACACAGATAGAGATAATGCGCAGCCGCAATATGTTGGCGATATGGCCATTTCCCCATGTTGTTCACAAAAAAGCGAAAACTTCTACCTACGTACCACTTCAAGTGAGCCTCGAGTATTGATCAAGAAATGTCGTTGACAGCGCGCAGTTCTCAAACATTTTCAGCACTTTATTTTCTAATTACGCTAGCTGCGCCGTTACTGACGATATCGGTTGCAGCGACGATCACAGGGCAATATTTACCAGGCTGCTATAGCCATCACCTCAGTACCGAATTTTCTATACGCTTGATAGATTATCCAATAGAGATAACTTTTTTCATCTGTATGACTGACCCGCAGGCAGAGCAGTCAGTGACGGTGCGTCCAAGCAGCGGCAAATGTCGTAGAGCTAAACCTGGCAGAAACAAAAAAGGCTGCCGAAAGGAAAACCAGAGTTCGTTTTTGAATAAAAGAGTTTCTTGGCTCGTCATCGTCGCGCCCAGAGTTAACTGAAACCTGGAAATGAGCCGCATGAATGGTACGACATTGGTCGACAAAGCGGACGGAAAGCTTCGCACGACTGACAGTTGAAACCGCGGAGAAGAACACGTGCGCCGGGCATGCCGCCGATGCCGCCGCGTCGTCCGTCGAACCGGAAGCCGTTAGCAGACGGCACGCCCCACAATTCCCTGCGATTGCTCGTTTTACGGGTCACCTATCGGCACCGGACTGGATCCATCCGATTGGTGGAGGGAAGGGCAGAAGCTGCATGTTCTCCGCTCCTCAACTGCTCTTGCCCCGAACACTGCTGTATAGGCAATCCGTAACTGTTTAACAACCTACCTTAACTTCTTTGTAGCTGCAGGAAGGAGTCGAAAGAACTTGACTGCGTATTCACGGTTCTTCTGCGCGAAAACGTGCCAGCAGGCCTGATGTGGCGACTGAAATCGACGACAGTGCCTGCCAGGCATATAGTTAATATAACCAACTCTAGAGGAAAAGCTCCCCATATCACCCATGTATTGAAATCGGAAACCGCAAAGGCGCTGCCATGTTGCTATACCCTATGCAGGCGCGCACGCGCAGACGACGAGATGCGATTGAGAGGAGGCGCGCCATCAACGCAATGCCGAGCGTCCGTCAGTATGATAACGCCATCTATCGTTTTGCCTGCAAATGCAGCCTTTTAGACACCGTAAATTTTACATCAAGATTTTCTAAATAGCCATCTGATCTTTCTGAAAAATATGCAGACTGAACTTCAAACGTTGTCCGTGCCTACGTGCTACGTGTAAGTGCTTGCTTTTGCAAATTATTCTCAATATCTTTAGTGCTACAAAAATGAGTCGAAGCAACATGGCGGTGCGCTTGCGGTTCCCGCTTTCTTCGCCCAGCTTTCCTCTAGAGTTTTCCTCTATGCGGCTAGGCGAGCGTCGCTCAAGCCATGGGCTAAGGGCGCCACCTCGCGGCGTGTTACGGAGTTAGCAAGATTACACTTCTCCGCAGGACTACGCGCCGAATGGCGCGGCCGGAGCGGACGGCGCGCTGCCGGAGCTGATCGCGGAGGCCACGCTGCAGCCATATAAACTAGCATGGTGTCACGCGCCCACATACAAACATGAACAGATATCACTCGATTTGAGATCTGCCCGTGTTTTCCACAAACAAAAACGACTCAGACTCGAGTCGCTATTGTTGTTCTTGTTCCTTCAAAACATGACGCATACCCACAATGGGGAATGGGCCAAGAACCGGGTAGTTGTTCGTTTACATAAGAGATTAAAAATAAAAAAAAATAAAAATGTGCAACTGCGAATAAAGGAGTTGTGCGCAATTTGTATGTCAGACCAGATAAATGGATGGTTTAAATTTAAAGAAAGGATAAAAACATTGATTGCAAAATTGAGCATGTCCTATTATAAAGTTCTGCTGTGACCTCGTTCAAAATTCGAAGGTCGCTCGCACGTGCGACCTCAGCGCACGCAAGAAAAAATAGAAGTTTACGAATGATTTTGCACTGATTTGTGATTACTTAATATATGCAGCGGACAGCGGCAGTCGTGGCCGAGCGGTTAAGGCGATGGACTAGAAATCCATTGGGGTCTCCCCGCACAGGTTCGAATCCTGTCGACTGCGAAATTTTTTAAAATGTTTTTTTTTTTTTTTATTTTACGAGCCTGAATGCTATCTTCTGCCTTTTTTTCGGTGAACCCGGTTTCCCGAATTTAGTTCCGTCTTTCACTTCAAATATTATTAATAATGACACGTCGCAATTTCGACGAATCATCGATAGCTTCAAGTTTTACAAGCTCACCACACTTCCCTCCTTTTCATATATTTGTTCGCTTTGGTCTTATTTACCTCTCAACATTTACACTGTGCACGTTTCTTCACGCTGCGTGAGCTTCCGTTGCGGTGAGACCTATAGCGGCAAGAAACGTTCTCTTCCTCGCTCGCCGAGGCCACTCAGTTGGACACGTGCGCTTACACAGACGCGCACGCGCCGCAGAAAAACATAATCTGTAAGAACAGAGGCGAATGGCACAAGTTCGACGAAGCGGCGTATAACGCGACACGTGTATACTCCCTTCGACGACGCATTGTGACAGCGTTCCTCTTCCAAAGCTACGCCATGGGACAGCACCGGATATGAACGGGACGCGGTGCAAATGCGATTCGAGCTCTCTCGTATCTCTCTTGCGATGCCGTGCTTCTCTTGAGTGCAACGAAACTCTCCGTCCACGCTCACCCCTATGGCTCACGGCGTCCGTCGCAGCCTTTCGCCACCAAAGCTCACGTTGGCATGGAAACAAAGGAAGGCGGGCAGGAAACGGCGCGGAACACGGCAAGACGTTCGTCGAGAGCATAAATTCCTATCACGAAGCCGATATGCACGGTGCAGAGGAGAACCGCAGAGGCTACGGCATAAGCGAGGAACAAGACAAAGACGGTGCAGAACGAGGAAAGAAAGCGCCCATTCAGTGAGAAGGCCGAGAATAACAGACGAGCTTGTACACCCCGGGGTGGTCGGGATACTAGACGGGCAGGGAGGGACAAAGTTAAGAGCCAGCCCCGTCGATAACCGCGCCTCAGTCATTGTTCCGCGAGCCAGCCGCATGTGGGCGTTCGCGTCTTCTAGCGTATGCGACGTCGATTCGCCGCCGGTTTCTTGACCGATAAGGACTACGTTTGAATGAACCCAACTGCAGTCGAGAGCCGCGTTGTCACTCATGTACAGCGTTAAGAGTCGCGGGCTAGATCGCTCGTCTCTGTTCCGACCACGTTCGCGAC
Source organism: Dermacentor silvarum (assembly GCF_013339745.2). Classification (NCBI taxonomy): domain Eukaryota; kingdom Metazoa; phylum Arthropoda; class Arachnida; order Ixodida; family Ixodidae; genus Dermacentor; species Dermacentor silvarum. The sequence continues at coordinate 300,646,685 of NC_051154.1, forward strand.
GGAAGTTGTTGTCCGTCGCTCCTCCTTGCACCGTCTTTTACAGCGAAGCTGTTAAGGGCTAGGTTCCAGCAGATCACGTCCGTGTAGTAGACCCGCCGGTGTGTACAATTCAAACACGTCGCGCCACCTTGTGACGTAGTATGAAAACGTCGGGATGGTGGCGTTTTTAAATTTGGGGATCGCAAAACAATTTCAGATCCGTCGCGCCACCTTGTGGCGTCGTATAAAACGTAGGAATGGCGACGTTTTTAAACTTCGGGATCGTAAAAACCTTGTGCACCACCACGTGCTTTTCGCAGGAACTTACGCTTGCATCTTCGTTACGTGACGTAGTTCACCCATGGCGGGCACGTAACCGCGTGAGCGCTAGTATGCCAGCTGCGATTGGCGTATCCGTTTTTAAAAAACGAAAAAAAAAAACGTGACAGTCTCTCCTATATGGTGTGTAGGTTCTTTGTGCGTTAGCGCACATCGCTCCGGAGCTTCCAGCACCCTTGCGACGCTGGCTGAAAGTTGCATCGCTCCAAACGAAACGTACGTCGCTCTAGAGTTACTGTATATGCTCCCTGCGGGAGCAGAGTTGCGCGTAGGTCCGCCATCTTGCCTGGCAAGCAACCAAAACTGTGTGGCGAAGCCGAACTCCGTTTTTGCAGGCGACATGCCTACCGTGTCGTCGGTCGACCGTGGGCGCTTTTCCATCGCGTGTGGACCGCTTTTCCGTCTAATCGCAAACAAAGCGCATGGAAACAGCTCACTGGATAAAATAGTCAAGAAGAAAAAAGGCGCTGCTGATTTTTAACGCGCGGCGTGAGATGCAGCGCGAATATTATTAGTTGTTTTTTGGACTTGTGCGTTCACCTGTGCACCTTCTCGGAACTTTTCGCTTTTCGAGCGATTGGTGCAGTTGGGAACAGAGCACCCGGTCAATAGAGAGGTTTAGCTTGTCCGGTAATCGGGTAAACGCAGGCGTACCGGGGGTTGCGGCGTGTTGGCGGAACCGTAAACGTGAGCGGCCTGTATCGTGCTGCCACCTGGTGGCGCAGAGCTCGAACAGACAAAAACAGCTAATATTGCAGTAACCAAGTGTATTTTACTTCGCTGCTGGCGTAAGTTTTCGGCAGCAACACAATTACGCACGTAACAGCGAACGCCAAGATCGACCGGATTCGCTTTGAACTTGGCTAGCGTTAACTTGCGTCAATCCAGTTCACTGCAGTGGCGGCGTCGGGAAATAGAAAAAACTGGCCGGAGCATCAGCTTCTCCTCAGTGCACGGTTGCTTGGAACCCACGTGATGGCGTTCGGCCAATGGAGGCACGATCGGCGTTTATAAATCAGACGCGCAACTCTGCTACCTTTGGTAGCATATACAATAACTCTACGTCGCTCCAAAGCGTAGCGCGTCCTTGTGGCGCCCACTGAAGTCTCCGGGGTTTTGCGGAGAAAAGGGAATGGGCGCGGCGGCGGCGGAAGGAGACCACCGACGATGAGCGGGCCGCGGACGCCAAGCGTTACCGTGCTGCCCGCCAGGACCGCGAGGCGGAAAGAAATGCGAACCGTCTATGTGGTCCCGATCCCGCAAACTTGGAACATTTCACCGGAGTAACGGTCAATCAACACATACACAGCTTCGCTGGTCATCCCCCTTCACTGCGAGGAACGGCACTGAATTTTTTATTGCTTTAACGCTTCCGCGAAGTTTATTTCTACCCCGCTCACTAGCTAAGAGTCCGAAGAATGATCGCGCATCTTGTTACACCTGCAGCGCCAAGAAAGTTTCGCCGTAAGCGATCGTCTATATGCCGATGGTATAGAAAGGCAGATGCAAAGGCACACTCTGCATGAAGGTTCTGCAGCGTGGTCCGAAAATAAGTCTCCGAGCACAGTTACGGATAGACGAGTTTCAATTTAGCTTTTACAGCCCGCTCTGCTCAGACTGGCGTATTCTTACAACTTGCCCTCAGCCGCTCAGTGGAAACGCTAATACGTGTGCGCGCAACGCCCGTATGACTGCGCGACCGACGCGCAGTCATATTTGCTTCAAAAATGACGAGGACCAGTAGTCGCACCGTCTTTGTACGCTCAATAGGCTGGCAATACCATAGCCACTGGACTATACCGCGGTATGGGTCAACACCATCCTGTGCTGTGACTGAGTGCATGAAACGTGAGCGGAGCGGACCGCAAGTGACGCTGAGCTGAAACTGTCCATTGAAAACGAAGCACATGACCCGCTTATTTTTGTGCCTCACTCTTTTACTCAGACGGCCACATAAACACACGAACACAATCACATACGCACTGATCTCCACTAACAAGCTCGTTAGCCTCGGCCCCACCAGAGTAACGCTAACAATTTCGATGCCGGCAAGAACCTCGTTAAAATAACGCAACAGTCACGGCGTGCGCAGCCTATATGTTCCTATCTCCCCGGCTAACATCGATTGATTCGTTCCGAGGCCTCCATCTCGGCGTCGTTGACGTGTTATCTGGGATGTCCTAGAGGACAGAGTTTATGACCTCGGCGTGCTTATTTCTTTCCTTCTTTATCGATGGCGTGGCCCCTAACATAGTTGATTCTACACACAAGTTTCAGTAGGTTTCCGTTATCTGCAAAGTAATTATTACTCCTGCCAGTGATAGTGCTAGACATAATCAACTTGCAAAAATAAAAATAAAATCGTGTCAGGCTAGGCAGGTGATGCTCTCGATACGGAGAACTTCTATATACGGCATAGCGCAGACTATACCCCTGGAGGACGCTAACGAAAAAGAGCTCCACCTCTAACTCGTGAAAGGGGACAGCGAGTCATCTTCTTTCTGTGTAAGTGATGATGTAATGCGTTTAAACCAAGGGCTATTTGTGAAATGTCAATAACAACGTCGTTTTCGTGGTCGCCGTGTTTGTAAGCTATGTGACATGAAGGCATAACTTCTCGTTTTGCATAATGCAAATAAAAAATAAGAAAAGTAGAGAGAGAGAGAGAGAGAGAGAGAGAGAGAGAGGGAGTTTGCACATGCGGGTTTTTATCGGGCAATAAATAACGAAATTGACTGTATACTGGCTGCGGACAATCTATTAAACGCAAGATGAAAACTTACGTTTAGTCTAAGTTTGTTGCTGTGGAGTATACACGGGGTGCGGACTATTGTGTGAAAATACAGTAAATAAAAAAATTGTTAGAACATAAGTAAGCGTTCTCACTCTGCATGGAACCCTTCGTTGCTTACTCTGCGATATGGTGAACGTAATGTAATGACTATCTGTAATTGAGAGTCGACGTAACAAACAAACACCAGGATGTCATTATACGCTGTGGCTTTTTCGTTATTATTTCGGTAAATGCGAGGCTGAATGGAGATGTTTCAGGTGTTATCGAATCTAAACGCGAGAAGTTACCTGTGTTCGAGGTAATTTTTTAATGTATTGCCTACCCGCACTTGTACGGACCTAAAATGAGAAAAATAAACCTTCGCACTTAGGAAACGTAGGAAAGAGACTGAAACCAAGACATAACATACAGGTACGCGTGTACGTAGTCCATCTGATTTCTCTTCAAAGCTGCATGTTCTTTTCACACCCTAGCCTCACTTAATGTTCTCTGTCCCGATTGCATAATGCGGTACGTTGCAGAAGCAGGGATACGGTCGCGCAACATTTTGCTCCTTATTGTTTATCGAGAAGCAGGCGCGCTGCGTCCGACTTTTATAATCTTCCTCCCGGCCACAGGAGTTTTGAATTACAACACTCGGTGTAAGTGAATTCTGCTTTGAGTCATTTCTTTTTTTCTCTCTTATTATTGGTTGATAATGGAATATCGATACCCGCCGCGGTTGCTCAGTGGCTATGGTGTTGGGCTGCTGAGCACGAGGTCGCGGGATCGAATCCCGGCCACGGCGGCCGCATTTCGATGGGGGCGAAATGCGAAAACACCCGTGTACTTAGATTTAGGTGCACGTTAAAGAACCCCAGGTGGTCCAAATTTCCGGAGTCCCCCACTACGGCGTGCCTCATAATCAGAACTGGTTTTGGCACGTAAAACCCCATAATTTAATTTTTTTTTTTGGAATATCGATGTGTCCATACGCCTTGCGCGATATATTGCCTCTCCTTCTTTTGCCCCGATGAAAACGCGTACCTCCCTGCATAAATGTGAACCAAGCACATAGCATGCGATTAAGGGTCACATTGCATTCTATCACACATCTGCGGTCTTACTTGCGCGTCGTGTTTGTACAGTGGGCCGAGAACCTGCTAAGGTATACAGCATGCGAGAGCTCTGATACATTTATTGTTTTATGCACTATGATTATCCTTCCTCCACCTTCACTGTATCGCCCGTTTTTAGCACTGTGTTTCCCCTGTTATACGTCACGGATTTTGTTTGTTTGTTTGTTTGTTTGCTTGTTTTCTTGAAGACTTGGTTCCAGAGAGTGCGCCTGACGCCAGAGAGTCATCACGCGTTTCCCTATAAAGATGACTCTTAAATGGTTCCTGTTTTTGGCAGCTGTTGAGGATTGCAATTATTTGACTTTTCCTGAATTATGGATTTTGCACCGCATTGCTTGACAGTACGCCAGACAATACACCAGACATACACGCCATGCTAGGAAGCGTTTAAAGCTGCAATATAGGATACGCCGTAATTCGTTACGCTTTGTTATGGGTAAGGTTGTTGTACGTTGTTATACGCTGTTTACATTGCACATATACGCAATCTGAGAAGGTGTATAATGTTTGGTTTCCACTTTTCCCGGCAGGAATTAAGGCTAAGCCATGACAAAATTAAAAAAAACAAATTGGCTGACATCCCGCCCTGCGAACGTGAATGTCCAGTGAAGCTGTATCAAACACCACACATGGTCGAGCATTGTATTCACGCTGTTCTGCTAGTGTCTTTAATTTCCGTGGTCTACCCATGGTAGTCTTAGAATCAACTGCATGAGTTGCTAGACGGGTCTCCCTTTCATATATGAAAGCGTGGCGATGTCACTAAGTATATATATATATATATATATATATATATATACATACAGGGCGTCCCAGCTATCACGCAGCACGATTGAAAAAAGAGGAAAGGCGTTACGCGAAGCAAACCTAGTGCGTATTGTTTCCACTACAGTGGAGTAGCCGCCAGTAATTGTTTCGTTGCTGAGATTTAATGAGCTAATTGTTATTAATTATCTAACTCGAGAAGTACTGTCCTAATTATCAAAGTGTCAATGAGAAGATTGTAGAGCAACATGAAAAACTCCCGATAAAGCTTTATGTTGCTCAATCCGTGCTACATAAATGTGTTTTTCCGAGCGTAAAAGAAGCCTGCGAATACACGCAAAATTTCTCGAGCGGTCAGTCGCGCGGCAATTCTGCGTGTATTCTCGTCGTTTTCGCATCCATTCGCGCTCTTGAGCGCGCCGACGCTCCAATTGAAGGCGCGCTCTCCCTCTTCGGGGCGAGTGACACGGGTCTTACCCATACCGAGTCCCAGGGTCAACTGACGACGTCGCTAGGGAAATGGCTATGTCAAGAGAGATCGAGACACAGCTATTGGTTGGAAGACTATTACGTTTTATCACTGACGTTTCGACACGCATCGTCGTAAACTAGCGTTTGGGCAGCAGCGTGTGTCGCTCCGGCCCGTTGTTTTTGTCTCTTTGGGTCCCACGTGTAACAAGGGTAGTTCAAGGGCGCGTTACAGGTCCCCCGAAGCCACAGGGGTATGTGCCATTGAACTTGGACCCTTTCTGCATGCACTATCTCCAGGATCGGTCCACCTTGTTGTTCTACGCGTCGTTTTGGCCGCGGACGCGATCCGCCAGAGCCTATCCATATACAGCTTCACTGTAAAAACTGTTTGAAATACCTTTAAAGTTGGCAAAGTTTCACCTAGGTTTTACCGGTTTGTTTACACCAGGGGTAACCCGGGCTTCGAAATGAAATCAAACTTGAAATGACGGGGTGAAGTAGACGCACACTTAATAAGAGAGCTTTAACTCAGGCTTCATGGTCCGCTCCTCTCAAACTGGTGTGTCCTGACAATTTGCAGAGAGCCGCTCAGCGGGAACGCCAGTGCGCGTGGACGCAATGTTCTTTGCCGCCAGCGTAACGTGCAGAACGCTGCCCTCGCTCTACTTAAGAGGCGATCGTGCAGGGCGCGTTCGCTCGTGTCCGTTATCATTTTGCAGCACGCTTATCTGCGCATCGCTCGCGTCTCTCGGGGACAGACTTATAAAAGAATGTGAAATTAACGCAGTTCTCTGCACCACCTGAGCGCGTCAGATCTGAGCGCTGAGGCCTGTATAAGCGACACTCAGCATAAACTTTCCACCATAGCTACCACTCATGACTTAACAGCCTAGCATTGAGACGTAGCCACAGAACAAATTCGAAGTTGGCGTGGTGTTTCATGTCGAAAATAAGCGCTATAGCTACAGCACCAAACAGCGCTGCTAGACCTCGAGCACTGTTCTTTTTTTTCGAATGTTACTGAACCAACTAGCCCAGCTTCGCACTCTTGTACATGACAGAGAAACTATCAAAATAATAGTGCGAATAAGGCAAAGCTACCACTTAGCAAACAAAACTCAGAATAAAATAAAAACACTCTTACGAACGAGACCTCCTAATGTTGTATGTAACACCCTCTGATCTTTTTCTTTCCCTCTATTGTGTGAAACCACGTTGTTAAACGGAGCATCCTTGCGATCGCTTTTCCAGTCCTGGATGCGGCGGGCAAGCCGGCTGGCGGCATCCTGACGGGCACGCTGACGGCCTTCGGTTCCTACGACCAGTGCGTGGCCATCGAAGCTCGAGACTCGCCCCAGGAGGAGCCCCGGTTCACGGGCCGCTACTGCACGGTCGAGCTGCGGCCGCCGATTCCGAAGCGGCCGCGCTACTACACACTCCACGATCAGGTCCAGCTGTTCGACAACATCACCAGGACCAAGGTATCTACACAACGCGAGCTAGTTCACACACAAAATAAATAAATAAATTAAAACAAAAAGAAGTCCCACACCATGGCTATACGGGTGCAAGACTTGAGGTACTGGTGCAAACGGATAATTGTAAGAAACAAAGGTCTTGAATGAACGCCGACCTAGAAAGAAGAGTTCTTTTTTTCTTCAGACCTGTCGTTCTTTTTTTTTTTTGCTTTTTGGCCGTATTCCAGTCGAAATTAAGCACCACGCTGATTACATACCCACCCCATACTTTCTTTTCTTTTTGACGTCCGTGAATTGAACGTGGTGAACGTGGTGAACACGCGATAGTCCGGCGCCAAATTCAGTAGGGACATCACAACATTAACAAAACAGATAGGGGCCGAATTTACAAAGTTGTTTTTCCTGAGTGCCATTGGACGGCCGCCTTGACTGATAATATGCCCAGCATTGCGATTGGCTGGAATACGCTCATACGAACAGTTTCACCGTAAGAAACTTTTTATGAATACGGGCCCAGAAGTGCCGTCTTTGAGAGGTACGTATATAGCTCGCTCTGTCCTGTCTAAATTTAGCATCGGTAAACCATGTATCACGATACTTGTGACCAATGAGTCAAGGTTTCTAGTTTGGTGCCCTAATTTGAGTTCATGCGGTATTATTACTAAGCCTATAGACTATGCCTCACTTTAGACGCCTGCAGCGTGGTGGAAACTACAGGTAACATCAACTGTAATTGGCTCTGGATGCAGAAAGTTAGCTTGCACGTACGAACTGTTCGTGAGGGCCCACGTGTCTAGCAGTGGCCAATCACGTTAGTCGACCGTGCAAAAGCCGAAGCGGCAACAAATCCCGGACCGCTCTTATTGCCTGCGAACTGCATGGTGATTTGGGTCCGCCATATTCCTACACCAACTCTTTCTGGCGCTTTTAGTGAATGTTTATAGAGGGAGCGTGTCTCAGCGAAGTGAAAGAGTGCTAAAGAAGTCGAGCCGTCGTTCTACTCGCGTTTTCTTATTTGGCGCTCTATTTTCTCTCTATACTCTACCGGAGATCACGCACCTATTCGCGGAACAACGCGTCTTATTAGTGGAACATGGTGTAGGACGAGCTGTGTCCAGTGAGATTGCCGTGCGAATCAAGCGAAGAAGAAACCTTAATCTATTGCGGACTCTGGTTCAAGTTCTCTTTGTTTGCGGAGGTGCGCGCTCCCCAGGGGTTAAGGTTTGTTTCGAAGGCTGCCATCGCTGCCCGGATGTGAAGAACGCGGCGCACCAGGAACAGCAGCAGAGTTTGGTGCAGGTCTTCAGGGGGTACAGCTGCAGCTTGTTCAAGTATTTAGGCATGGACGGGAGGATGTTGGCGCACGTGATAATATGGGGTGAGTACAGGGCTGGGCGACATTCCCTGCACGTGCGTATGGCGCTAGAATGCTGATTGCAGACCTCGCAGATATATAGGGTGAACCAACGTGGTGGCTGATCGCGTCATTAGAGACAGAGCGTGTTTGAGATTGTCGGATAAGGGATGCGCGTGAGAAGAGGCAGGTGTGGTTCTGGAGAGATAAGCCATAAACGCGATGGTAGTGAAGCAATTCGCTTGAATTCTTGCGGACGAGCCGTGATGACGGGCATATAATTGCAATTTTATGCAAATTTCTTGAGAAAATGTGCATTTGAACTGACGGTAGTGTGTGTTGCAAAACATTCGCTCAGGCAGTTTAAGGCCACTTTGCACTTCTTCTTTTTCAATTTTAAATGCATTAGCATTTTTATGTTTACCCAACGAGAAAACTGCCCGAGCGTCCCTCCGTCCGTCCTCCGCCTAAGACGATCGCTTTCAAGTTCGCCAGCTGTGGAAGAAGACGACGAAGAACGCGCGAGCAGTGGCACGAGCGCGTCTCTGTGACCACGTGACGTGTGCAATCAGGCACGCACTAGGCACACCTTTAGTAAGCCAGAACTGTGGGGCAGCCGTGGTTTCGGATCGGAACGTCATCAGCGCACCTGGCACCGCCACCTGCAGTAGTTTGCTTGCCTCATCAATTCACGCTGCACTGCCTTCCGCAGCAGTTCGTGTCACCGCAGTGCTGTCGCATTTACCGTAATGGCGCCAAGACGACCGCAGCCGCTGAGCAGTGCTAGGATTACCAGCAGTGTGGAGTGTGAACACTGAACACCGCGTCGCTACTACGAAATGCTTACGCATCATTCAGATAACTTTTTTATGTTCTTTGGCGTCCCGAAACCGCACACTTGGTTATGAGGTACGCTGCAGTGGAGGGCTCCGGATGAACGTTGGCCAACTGGGGGTAGGGGGGGGGGGGGGGGGTTCTGTTTTAAGTGCAAAGCACTTTAGGGGCCCGGGCTGTCGGCGTCGGCGACCGTCATGATCGCGCTCAAAAACAAGAAACAGGGTAAAAACAAGTGCAGAATGGATCAAAACCGGTTCAAAATAAACTAACACGATTCAGAATAATTTAACAGAAACTCGTTAAAATCGCTTCCGAAATGCCAGCCTGGTACTAGAGCAGCGCAGGAGAGGGCGCCACCACCCCACAAGTGCTCGATTACTCCTCACTTGTGCAAGAATATCAAAATAATCACCGGCGCATCACTGCTTCGCATTTCACCAGGTTTCATGTTAGTGGAGCTGCATTAGCACTGGATTTGAATTACACAAGTGCAGGATTTGAAGAGATTTTCTTTACGTGCACCCCGAATCGCCATGGTACAGGCACGTTTACATGGTACAGGAATATACATGGTACAGTCACGTTTTTGCATTGCATACCCATCGGAATGTGATCACTGCGGCCGGGATGGAAACCTCGATCTCGAGCTCAGCAGCGCTACTACATAGCCACTGCGCTACCACGGCGCGTTTCCCATAAAACTCGGGGCGGCAAGAGGAAAAAAAAGCGTCTCCATATCAACGCTTGGCTATACCCGCCTTTCGACACCTGAAATCATTAATGAACGCAGTTGCACAGTAGGCACACTGCAAAATTTTTGTAATTTCCCTGCTAATTCTAGGCTTACTTCACTTTATGGCGCGTGTATTTATTCCAATGTCTTATCGTTTGCTATATATATTCGGGGATTATGGGTGCGGAAGTATTCTGGGCATCCTTTTTTAGTTTTTTTATTTAGAGCTTATATTAATAAAAATATTATTAGCGCGGACGTTATCGTTCCCCCCCCCCCCCCCCCCCCCCCGGTTTAGCTGTCCTGGCGGGAATTCAGATCATGAATGATCTCTAATCAAAGTTATTTATTTACTTACTTATTGCAAATGTTGTCAAGGCCCAGAGAGGAGTGACGAAATAAATGACAACATATGCCTTAAAGGTAAACAAAAGGCGCGGTACCGCAGCCTTGCAGTTAAGAAAAAAAAAGAAAGCGACAGTGTCACCCGAAAGGGCGAGACTGCCGCTTTTTGATAGCGATAGCAAAGTATAGCACAATTACACGAAGTGTGGTTTGTAGTTTTATCAGCCGTATAAATTGCGGTATATATTCACTTAGCAACTAAACAAGCACGGCTTCACGCGCGCAGAGGCAAGCCATTAAGACCTACTCCTATTTTCAAAGCAAAAATGACTCGAACTACAGTCGTCACGATGATGATGATGATGATCCTCTGTACAAATGGCGCATAACCACCGTGGGGGATCAGCCAAGTATTGGGCGGTTTGGAGAAAATGAATAAAAAAAAGTTTAGAAAAAAAAAGCAATAAGGAAGATGAATTCTGCTCGGTGTTCTAATTAATTATTATAAATATAAATGACTGTTTTAGGAAGGCAGCCGATTGGAATCAAGGATAAAGTTATGCATTGCAGTGCAAACATTCTGGTCGCTGCACCCCAATGTGGAAGCTCCAAACAAAAGCAAGACGGGGACGTTCATGCTGAGGCCAAGCTTGTCTATAGGGACCTCGAGCACCAATTTTCTTACTGAGGAGAATCGTCGGAAAGCAAAGCGAAAGTGATCACTAGTTTCTGGTTCCCCGCACTGTATACACAAAGGAGATGCAGCCAAACCAGCCCTGTGTGTATAGAAATTTAGTTTCGGGATGCGGCAGCGTAGCCTCATTAGTACAATCTCTAATTTGCGTGTTTGGCAGAATTTACGACTCCGAAGGAATAGTAGAAGGCGGTAGTCAACATGAGAAGCCATACTTGAGTTATATATTTCGTTCATCATTATTAATCTCTTAAACCTAGCGGCAGTGACATAGGCGTGTGGGGGTACTGTAGGTACTAAAGGGCCACTCAGGGAAGCCTTTGCTAATGAGTCTGCACACTAATTCAAAGGCAAACCTTTGTGCCCAGGCACCCAGATGAAACGAAGCAAACGCAAATGAGACGGAGCCGAGATATAATGCTTGCAAATTTTTGAGTCACTACGCATTGTCAGCTATGAACATAGAGATAGTGAGTCGATGATAATAGCCACTGATAAATGAGAGGGGTTCAATTTGCGCAGTGGTAAAATACAGCTAAGAATTCTACTGTGTAGGTAGGAGTAAAATAAGGAAATCTGATAGAATAGAACCAATCTAGCGAATGAGAAAAAAATTCCTACACCTTCCTTTTCTTTGCTCTGTGAGGCATCTGTAGCTATTATAGCTTTGGTCTGAATATGACTCATGTGATCATCCATCAAGTCATTGAGAATTCGCGAAGAATAAAGTTTTTATTATTTGGGTAGATGTTATCAAAAACAATTTCTAGAGAGACGGTAGTAGACTTTGCTGGAGTTATAGAGTTTAACATTCAATGGCTCGAGTAGTACCCGCGCAATAACCACCTGTGGCGTATGAAAACGGAGCCAATGGACTTTAAAAATAAAGTTGACTGACTAATAACCACTGTCTGGTGTCTTCTAAAAGATGATTCATGCAGTCGCAGAGAGGTTTGGACTGTTAGTAGGCGAAATCCTAGCCCTTAACGAAGGCACTCGCGCTTCCAGGTACAGCACAGCGTTCGATGCGAATTTGGGGAGGCCAAGGAAGAGGCGGAGCGCATCCCGTTCTATTAAAACAAGGGGGCGAATTTTGTAAGCGGCACCTTCAGAGAACACAACACACCCAAATTCTTATACTGGCCTGACATACATGCTGAATATCATTAGCAGTGTGTCTCTTCGCATTCCAGACCGATTGTTGCTCAGCCGTCGTAATATTCCGAGAGCACGGCCCCCTTTTCTAGCAACATACTGAATATGGGGTAGCCAATTGAGTTTACTGTCATAAATCACCCCAAGGTACTTGGTTTATTCAACTTGGGGGATGAATTTGTTCTGATAACAGGGAGTTAGATAAACTGGACTCCTTAGCACAGCACTATTGTTAACCTTGAGAGACAGGTGAATTCTTTCCAGCCATTGTTCAAGTGTTCTGTATAGAGACTGAATGTCGTCTGCAGAAGCAAAACATGCAATTTCATCTGCGTAAAAGTATGTGTTTACGTCAGCATGACAAGGGATATCACTAAGTAATATTGCTACACGCGTGTGGTATATGATTGTTTGAACGAGGCGCGCGGGCGTCATCACTCGAGAAAAGAAGAGGAAGAACGAGCTGGGCTCGCGCTGTGAATCTAACTGGTCAGCGCTGCAACCGCTGTTGTAAATACAACCTGTAAATAGTTGCTTGTCCTACTGACCCGTCCTTCGCGTAACAATATATTGAAAAACAGGGGAGACAAAACGGCCCCTTGAGGTGCACCTCGGGTCTGTCTAAACCTTCTAGAGGTGATACCATTTCTAACACAAAAAAATATCTGCTTCTCAACAAGTCAAGTTCAGCCGGGCGCAGGCTACCACCCTGCGTCTGCTACAAACAAATACGTACCCTTCACTCGCCCGCCTCCACCTTATATTCCCTGAAGTTTACAATGCCTCCAACTGCCGGTGCTGTGGCACTCACCCGGCTACGCTTCCGCATATGCTGTGGGAGTGCCCAGCACAGTACACACACATTAACACCACGACCCTGTCGTCGAGGTTGCGTGAGGCTCTGCGGAGCTCCGCCCTCGACGACCAAACCTGGGCGACCCAGCACGCCCGTGAGGCGGCGGCGAGGCAAGCCCTCGACGTCCCCTCATGGGAGGCTTAGGCCCGGCCATCTTAAAGTGCTGGTTCCACAATAAATGTTTATTCCTCCTCCTCCTCCTCCTCAACAACTCGGCTTTCCATCTTCTAAAGTACTCGGTAAGATCTTGAGTGTTCATTCTCTCCAACAATATTGAATGCTCGACATTGTCATAAGCTTTGGCGATATCTAGCGTGACCAGTGCAGCACATTTGCCGTTGGCTGCCGAGCAAGATGAATTCAACTCTCTATGTCAGCGTGCGCACACCAGATGGACAAGCCTGGTCTAAAACCAATTTGGAAAGGGCTCAGCAGTTCTCTGGTGTTGACGAACTTCATGATTCGGACATGTAATATTCTTTCGATTAGATTAACAAGGTTTGACATTAATGAAATATGCCGAATGTTCTTCAGTGTATATCAGCTACCTTGATTTTTGAGCAGTAATATTACTTCATAGCGAGTTTCCATTGCAATGGTATCCAAGCCTTTTATATAGAATGACTAACCAGAGCCAATAAGTCATCGGGATACTCCTTATTCAAAATTTTGATCATTGCGGTCGTAATCCCATCCGGACCGGCGGCAGAAGCGGGCAAACTTAAAACCACTGAGGCCAATTCTGGTAATGATACCTCCTCGAAATCGTCAACAGATCCAAGCAATAAAGGTCGACAAGGGAGGCAAGATGAAAAGAGGCTCTCAAGCCCATTGCCAATTTGTTCGAAGAACTCAGTAATCTCATTTGGTGTGAGAAGAAGCGAGTCTGCATTAATTGATGGTTGAATCATCTTCCGTGACCACAGAAAGCGGAACAATGCCCCTCTGTTGCGTGTTTGGGCCAAGAAATCAAAATGCCTGATGTTATACTCTTCTTTCGCTTTAAAAACTGTATAACGAAGCCTTCTTCCTCTTCTTCTTCATCTTATTTTGTGACCTCGCGCAAAATTAAAAGGTCACTCGCATATGTGACCTCGGCGCACACAAGTAAAAGAAGAGGAGGAAATTGCAACTCGTTTTGTACAGAGTAGTGACAACGCAGACTCAGTGCAAATGATCGCAGCGGCAGTCGTGGCCGAGCGGTTAAGGCGATGGACTAGAAATCCATTGGGGACTCCCCGCACAGGTTCGAATCCTGTCGACTGCGTTCACAATTTTTTTTCTAACCTGCGTGTTATATTATGCACTTTAAATTGTGGGGTATTACGTGCCAAAACCCCGATTTGATTATGAGGCATGCCGTATTGAAGGACCCCGGATTAATTTGGACCACCAGGGGATCTTTAACGTGCCCCCAATGCAGGGTACATGGGTTGTTTTTGCATTTCACGCCCATAGAAATGCGGCCGCCGTGGCCAAAATTCTGCATTTTGTAGGTGAAGCCACGTATCGTCATGTAGTACCCCATCTTTCACTTGAAATATTAGTAATAAGAAGCCGCAATTTAGTCAAGCGTTGATAGTGTTTTATCCAAGTACTAAGACAACAACACTAAGTCACGCTCCTACTTTTGTAGTTTTATATGGCGCAGAGAAAGCAGTAACCATTCGCTTACTAACTAAGCAAGAAGGGTGTCCCGTGCCCACAGATAAACATGAACCTATCTCACTCAATGACCGCGAGCGCTCGCTCAAACAACGCTGGCGTGATAAGGAGCGCCGGTAGAGGCCAGCAAACGCTTCGTGCGTCCGCTCTGCTTTACCGTGTCTTCGAAACTTAGATTATGCGACCTCTAACACTAGGCGAGCTGAAAGACAGCACGCATGAAACCAGCAGCAATCTCGGCTCGCTTTTCGCCTTGGAACCCGCCGCAGATGACCTCCGACATGCGGCGCTCATGCCGGGTGTGCGCTAAACAGAGAAGGGCGCTGCCGCGCGGACCGCCATGTACGGGCTAAAGCAGGACACGTGCGCTCTTCTCCCCTAGCGCGCGCTCATCACATGAACTGCAACATAGGACGCACTGCAAGATGGTACGCATAAAGCCATCATCCTTCTCGGCTCACCCTCGCACCCGCCGCATACGGCTTGCGGGCCGCTCATTCTTATTGCACTTAGACTTTATATGGAACATCACGGCGACGGCGATGACGAAAAACTTCCTGGAGTGTCTGTATACTTGCTATCGCAATAATATGGGGGCATGTGAGCGATCGAGGCTGGAAGGTGGCTCAAGTTGACGGATGTCCTCGGGACACTATAGCGGCTGAATAAGACCCATATTCACGAACAGATCTTACACTAAGGTTGTTCGTAAGAGCAAGTTTAAGCCAATCCTGATGTTGGGCGTATTAGCGAAGTTGGCCAGACAATAGGAGAGAGTGAATTTGGCCCCAGGTTGGTGGCGCCCTACTGGTATTTTAACTTTGGAAACTATTGTCTCACCAAGGTGAACAATAGACTTCGCAACTTGGGCTTCGTGTCATCACTGATGTATGTATTTAATTTACTGAGAAAGAATGCTTTTGGGGTTTATTGTGGGCGCTACGAAAGTTTCACCCATATCTTCACGGCTGCCATATAACCGTCGTCGCTGATCAGCATTCCCTGAGCTGGCCGTATTCGTTCAGGAATATATGAGCGTGCCCTGGAAGGAAGCAAATAACTTAGATAGGCAAATTTCGTCGTGGATAAGAAGGGCTATCGAAATGCTCTTACCCTTTTGAATATTGCTAGACATCGTTGGAATATACATAAACCGTTGGACTGATAGATACTGGTTTACTGGAATTTGATATATTTTACATGGTAACGCGTATAATGAGGTACGGAGTACAAAGTTGGAATGCTTCCACTTGTTAATAATAGCATGAAACATGTAAAAATGAGTGCATATAAGCATTTTAGTCATAATAACAATAGAAACAGTCGCAAAATGCGCAACCTAGCGAAAATTTTAAACAAGAATTACGTAGATAGAGAGACAGAAAGAAAAAAAAAAAACAAGAAAGTGCAGGAAGGTTAAGCAGACAGACGTTCGGTTTTGTAGGCCGGTTGGCTAGCGTGCACAGTGGAAACGGGATGAGTCCACATAAATCACTCACGCTTACAAGCCCTTACCTTGGCTTCTGGGTGCTTTGTTAAGAAGAATATCAGTGAGTTCGACATAACGGGCAGGCGACCACAAACGTTTCCGCAGCGCGGACGTCGCGAAAAAAGTTAAATTTCGTATCGGTTTCGCCATACAGCTTGGAGTCTTGGTGAGCAATATGGAAGTTACAGCTAGATGTGCACTTCGCCTTTCAATTCGAAGTCGGCTTCGCTGGCCGCGCGAAATTTTATTTTATGGCGACAGCAATTATATGGACAGTCCAAGGGGATTTCGCCATTGGCGTCGCCGTCGTCATCGCCGTGAGGTTCCATATAAAGTCCAAGGGCGATAAAATCGTCGCCGCGTGCCGTATGCTGTATGTGCGAGTGAAAGCGCGCGAGGGACGCGAGCTTTCACGGAGAGCGAACGCACGGCGCAGAGCAAACGCGACGTCTTCCGCCGTGCGAAAGGTCGTGGGGGGATTGGAGGGAGAGAGGGGAGGCGGCTTTCAGCTGCGGCACAAAATGCGTATCTTGCGACCGGGCGCAAGGGGAACTGGCGACTTTCTCCCACGCGAAAGGAGGAAAGCGGGAAGGCAGCGCGGGAGGAAGGGGGTGTGGCTTCTACTCTGCCATCAACTGCGTACTTGTACTTTGCGCAGTTGCGGGTTGTCGCGCGCACCGTATCTTGAAAGCGATCGGCACACGGCTCTTACCTTTGTATGCACTGTGCTTTTGCCGCTAAGTTAAGATGCCTGCAAACGCAGCGTGCCCGACATGCAAGTTGCAGTTGTAAGGCTTGATCGGGCTCAGCAGACTGCTGTGTAGAGAGCATTACAAGCCGCAGCTCGCCGTCGACGCCGGACGGACAGTTCAGGTCGTTCTCGTCAAAACGAGGCGAACAGACTGCCGCGAAGACCCTGTTGTGCGTGGTGCCCAAATTGGAGCTACTCTTGAGCCGCTCCACGAGCTTACGCTTTGACTGTGCTGCGTGTGCCGCGCAGGTCTGTGACTTTTATACTTCAAACACATTTTTTTAAGGAAAGCCTGCAAGAGTTACTCGAATTCTATTACTACAGATTAATTATTTGCCCAGGTGGGCGGATATCGTTTGCAAGAACAAGGAATGTAACCATTTTACTAATTATAAACTTATAGGGTTAATTCACTTCCTAGTTACCAACTTTACAGCACATGTTTACATTATCAAATTTAAGGCAATCGTCATAAAGGTCTACTTTTGTGTTTCTACATCTCGAAATGGCCATGTAAAGCGAAATAACTGGCGTCGAATTATTTACCTGATTACGCACGTGGAACCGCGAAACGCGGCTCTCTGTGCAACCCCTGTGTGACGTAAAAGCGTGGCGTAAAATGAAGCTGTGGTCTCCCATGTTGTTATTGTGACGGGATTCAAGTAACTTTTGTGAGCCTAAAAAAGAAAGTGTTAATCGCCAAACAATATAACATCCTCGCGCAAATTTTGCTCGTAAACTATTTAAAGTTCCCCTGTGTCTGTTACTATGCACCCGAATACCCAATCGGCGGAGCTTGGATACATACCTTACGATTACGCGTTACTGGGCGATAGTTGGCTCATATTGCGCTAATCAAGATTAATGAGCGCGTATTGAAGGCGAGGACTGAGGTAGAAACAAGTAAACAGAACAAACTAATTGGAATGTCAGCGTTTGTCGGGTTTACGTGGTTCTACCTGATCATCGTCTTCATTTTGCGCTCATTAATCTTTATCAGTACGCGATACCATGCATCTACTGGTGACACTCTGGAGAGCATACGTATTAGACCAAAGCGGAGATAAAACAAGAATACGCTTACGTTCTACTATATAAGCAGTAAAATGACTATATATAGTCATACCTTCCAAGGAATTTGTAAAGCGACCTTAAACGCATCACTCATCTTTCCTCATTTCACTAATCTTTCACTCATCATTTATGGATAATCGACAAACCGCTACGGTCCCAATACCTAAGAGAACTTTTTTTTATGGTCTTATATGCTTACTTTATAACAAATTTTTCGGTCATCGTAATCTCTGAAGCGAAATTATCCAACTCAGAATAATCTGGCTCCCAATCAATGACGTCTTCAACCAATAAGAAAAGCAGGAAGCTCTTCGCGTTTATTCGTTAAAAACTTAACTACACCATAGAGCCAGTGCCACCTCATGATAACAACCGATATGCTTGCCAGACGGTTAAAAAGAAAAAAAAAACACACTGTTTGCTTTTACACTCGTATCCCTCAACCCTGTTTGATAGCGACATTGACAGCGAACCCTAGTCCGTGGATTATCATCGGAGAATTCAACGTCGGTGACCCTATTAGGGAAGCTGACGGGCTGCCGACCGGCTTCGTTTGTCTCTGATCATGGATTATACAGCTTTAATGGTATAACCGTGCTTTTCTGTGCCACTTAGCGTTTTGCATTGCGTCACTTCGCGAGTCGCGCAAGCCCCGCCACCTCGGAGACTGGCACTCGTAAGTAAGCGTCTTCGTCCATCGTCCACCTCGACCAACTTTACGTCATTGTGCTCACAGTTGCGGCAAACCCGGACGAGAAAGCGGCGACACGGGCATATATACCGGGAGCTTGGGGTCACGCGGCGAATCGTAAGACCCGTGAAGTCGACAACGCGCAGTCCGTTAGCTATAGGGAAACATTTATGAACGAAAACCTACGCCGAGCCAGTAAAGGCATCTTTACACAACCGAGAGGAACGCCTGGAGGCGTAGCCGACTTCCCCGAGCAGCCGGTCTGGCTCGCCGACTCCAGATATATACTCCGGTGTGCTTCATATTCAATAGAGCGCGACCGGCCGCGCGTTTTCTCGCTGCCGGCAACGTGTTTCCTGTGCGTAATGCTGCGCACGTGTACGCTCTCCTCGATGCCGAATCAAGCATGGCCTGGTGAAACGTGGAAGAATGGCTTAGGGGCTAGGGAACTCTGCTGCTGAGCACGGCGTTGTAACTTCGATTCCCTACCAAGGCGGTCGAAAACGGCGGTTGGGGGGTGAGGGGGGTGGCGCTTCGGAACTTCCCTGCGCGTCACAGTTTATAACCCTGAGCACTGCATCATGAATTCCCTGGTAGTCCAACAGGGTCGTCAACTGGGGCGATTATTTTTCCCAACTCATTATCATGGCCGTAACGTCAAAGCTATATCGAACACGTCGGTTTATTAGAAGCCTGGTGACGGGTTTATATGCCCAAAACAAATATCAAGCACGTGCAAAATAAGGGCTAGCAAGAAATGAGTTCTTCCTCGGTATATGGATTCCAAGCTTATCTATTGTTGCGGAGTCGATTATTAATGGGGAAAATTTTATTTATGCCTGTACACAACGAGGTAATCATGAAACAGAGATGAGCAAGCGTAAGTGCTGCAGTGTGCGGCTAAACAGCAATCATGTTCTTTGTTAACATTATTATAGTGCTCTCTATAAGCCTGCCGTTCAGACATGATCCTGTTTGCCCCATGCAGTGTTTGCCAGACTTAAGTATATACTCCCAAGCTTCTGCGCTAATAACTAGGTTATTACCTAATTCGACAAACCGCTATGGTCCCAATACCTAACAGAACTTTTTTATGGGCTTATATGCTTACTTTCTGACAAATTTTCGGTCATCGTAATCTGCGAAGCGAAATTATCCAACTCAGAATAATCTGGCTCGCAATCAATGACGTCTTCAACCAATAAGAAAAGCAGGAAGCTCTTCGCGTTTATTCGTCACAGTTTATAACCCTGAGCACTGCACCATGAATTCCCTCGTAGTCCAACAGGGTCGTAAACTGGGGCGATTATTTTTCCCAACTCATTATCATGGCCGTAACGCTGGCCTACAATTATGTAGTACCAACAAGGCCGGAAATCAATCCTTGCAAAGTCAAAACTGCACAAGCAAGCGGATACGAAAACCGCACAGTCTGCATGTCGTCGACGCGTGAAGCTCTCAAAGACGAGTTTAATACCAAGCCCACTGCGGTTCCTCAAGATATAAAGTTGCGGTTTCCTGTTTCTCTGCATCAGACCACCAAATATGCAGTAGGACACAAGACCGCCCACACAGCGCCCACGGATAAGCGATTTTCTGTATAAATGTCAAAGCATTCTCTCGCCATCAAGGCTTACGGCAGTTGACGCACTCGGAGATGTGTGGGCGCGGACGGAAACACTGCAACTGTCAAATTATTTGCGTAGATGGGAGGCCTTCTGACATCGCGAAATGAAGCATTTTGTGTGAAAGGGTGCTCGTTCCCCATAAGCGGCGTGGCTTTAAGCAAGAAAAGCGAGAAGTGGGTTAACTGAGCAAGCACTGAAATTTGAGCCGATAGAGTCTTGCGTGTACACGTCACTCCTCTCTGGCAAAAATTTGCTCTCTCGCTCCAGATAAGCGAAAATTTTTGGCGTAAAATCACACAGAGTTGGCACATCAGCAACCAGCCATACTATATAGGCCTCAGTCTGCAAACAGACACGTTTCACGAAACGTGTTCTTTGTAAAGGCAAGATTTTAAAGGCAACCAATGAGGACTTGTTAAACAGCTTTCTCGTGCCGAAATGAATATCATGCGAAGCAGCGCTATCGTTTTTTTACAGTCAGATTGGCTCTACAAACACGGAGTGGTGAATCGAACTAAAGCCGTTTATGGAACTGCCAATTAACTTTGACCCATATTTACGCAGAAAAACTCATACTACAATTTCTTAAGCTCCAGCATAAATTGTTATTTCCCAGTGGCTATATATACATATATATATATACGTAGTACAGATTATAGGAGCGCGGGGCGTGCGGCTTGTATCCAAATACGCAAAATTATTTCTAATGTTGCTGTTAATATTAAAAAAACGGTAACAAAAACGAGCTCAGCCGTACCTGTCTCTGTCACCGAGCGGTTTCACCAACCATAGGTCAAATATATACGCTAAGCGAAACACGAACTCGAATCTTCGCTTCTGGTACGGGCACGTAATTTGTGTTTCCTCTCAATTACTGACTATAGTTCACCACTACTTTGTGTCTTAGCGCGAATTGGCTACTTCGAAAGTCGTGTTGAGGCCCGGGTCTGTGGGCGGAATGTACTTTCTAAATCACGGCTCCAATTTCTGTCTCTTAGAAAAAAGATTGGTGGACCCGCTCTGGTTGTTTAGTGGCTATGGTGTTGAGCTGCTAAGCACGTGAGGTCGCGGGTTTAACCCTTTAACTGCCACTACCGAGATAACTCGTGAAACCACCCTCGCGCACCCTCTGCTACTCCCGAGTATACTCGTGTTGCTTTTTAATCTCACTCCCTGCCACTCCCGAGACAACTCGTGCAAAAAAAAAAAAAAAAAATCCGTTCATGTCCCGCCATTTATGGAGAGGTCAACTAAACACATAGAACTTGTAAATTAAATTTAAGACAACAGATGGAGCGCATGTGTTTACACCCGCGTCACTTCGTCTCGGCAGAGCGCAGCAGCCATGGCGAGTCACCGCGCCACGCGCGTCCGCGCTTTGACGGACGAATAAATTCAAGAACGGTTGATGAATTCTGACGAAATATCTTTACATGTCATGTGGAGTACCATGGTGTGCAATTTCCACTGAACCAACATGAAAAAAAAAAAATACCCGGCAGGGGGTGAGGAGCAGTCAGAAAAAAAAAAAACTTGGCAGTGAAAGGCTTAAATCCCGGCCACGACGGTCGCATTTCGATGGGGGTGAAATGCGAAAACAGCCGTGTAGTTAGATTTAGGTGCACGTTAAAGAACCCGAGGTGTTTCAGGTTATTCCGGAGTGCCCCACTACGGCGTGCCTCATAATAAGGTTGTGGTTTTGGGCACGTGAAATCCAATGATTAAAAAAAAAAAAGAAAGATTGGTGCGCTGGCCTGCAACGCGTCGGCTTAAATTTCTTTCTTTCTTACCACTAGAAATATTTACGTCTCTTCATTTACCTTAGATTCAGGAGAAATAAAAGGATAAAATATCCCGCACGTACAGATAACTTCCAGACAAGCGCACACGTGTTGTAGATAAGCTCCGTGCCTGAAAGACGTGACTGGCTTCATATGTTTCAAGTTTGCGTCAGTTGCCGCAAACGTATACGTTCTTGCGAAAATAATGGATGCTGCTTATTTCGTGAAAAACTCGTAAAATACTATAATACTATATATATTTCGTTGACAACCGCATATATAGTGCACAGACAATAAGCTACGTCACTGCAGCAGCAGCAGCAGCAGCAACAGAAAAATACGTTAAGCGATGTTTACCGGAATTTTCAAGGTGCATCGCTCCGAGCAGACAGTTTATCTTCGTCAGTGTCACGCATGTCTGAGGCGCCCGCTGCATTCACGCCCGGCGGCGCTCAAAATCGATGTCGTTTACCTCTTTCTCTGCCTCCATGACGCTCACAGTATCTGCTGCGAGGAATAAAAACAACGACAGGGCGTGCCTCGGGCAGGTTAACAAAGGAGCGGCGTCTGCAGTGCACAGCGGACATTGTTACGGCTTCCCGTCGTGGACTTGGCACATAGCGCTTTAGGGGGCTGCTAGCCGATCTCGCTTTTCAGAATGTTCAGGCAGGGAGCTGCTTTTGGGAGCAGGCCTGTGAATAAGCGGTGACTTCGGGGCGGGGATATTGTCAGCACGCACGTCAGTCTGCGCCATTGTGTATTCAAAGTTAGTCGCCTGGCTTCGCAAAACACACGCGAAGCATCGGCATGGTCTCGCTAGCGTGGCTTGGCGCGGCAGGCCCAGTACAGACATGCGATACCACCATTTGTGAGAAGCGCTGTCAAGAACACCGCAACGAGACACAGAGCTGTTAAATTTACGGCTCGTTTTGTAATACACCAGATCACATCATCTTAGAAGTAACAAGTGTGGCCTTGACCCCTTTTTTTATTTTGACAACCATCCAAGTATACATTCACGGGAGGCTAGGAGACTCAGCTGCAGATTCTTGGCAGAGCAAAGTGATGCATCTGCATCGTACACCCAGACAATGAACACACCGACTGGAAGTAAACACGAGGAATTGCAGCCCTAGCATTTGGGTCGGTTGTGCTTAACGGTGGCACTAAATTCTTGTGCGAACTGCAATGTGCCTCTTACTTTCTCTCTAAAATAGCCAACAAGATGAGAGAGACAATGCTACTGTTGGCAGCGCATGTCCAAGCCACTTAGGTTTCCTCAGCCTTTCGTCGATGCTTCGCGTCATTGGGTCTTGCACCACAATACTCTTTATCGCTTGCGCAGGGATTTCCCCACGTCCGGACTTAGCATATAGACGCACTGGAACACTGGTACGCTTGCTAAGCCGACGTACTTGTCCCGCCACAGTCAAACTAGACGCAGGTCTTAGACACTGGAGGCGGGGTGTGGGATGGGGAATGAGATGAATAAGGTAATGGTTATATTTTAAAATGATAGCTTTTGCAGGCAGTGTCGACTCTCGATACTTTTGTATGTCAGTACCCCAATAATCCACCGTGAAACACACATACAGACAGCTGTTCAACACGCTTATATAAACCCGCGCTTTGAACCTACCAGGTTGCGTGAAGAAAAACATTCGGATAGATGACATTCCCCGCCCCTTTACCAGGACAGTTCCTGTGAACACCATGTGTGTAAAATTGCCGGTCTGTCATTCAACTGACAGGAGTAGGCATTCGAGAGATTTAGAATTGTCGTCAACGTTCTACCTTTTACGGAATATTAAACTAGTTATCGCGTAGACGG
This sequence comes from Dermacentor silvarum, assembly GCF_013339745.2. Classification (NCBI taxonomy): domain Eukaryota; kingdom Metazoa; phylum Arthropoda; class Arachnida; order Ixodida; family Ixodidae; genus Dermacentor; species Dermacentor silvarum. The sequence goes on from NC_051154.1 coordinate 300,670,513, forward strand.
CGAGCAGCAGCGCTGGTGGTGCCATCGAAGCCAAGTTCAAATAAGGTAGCAAAAAGTATTTATTACAATCACTGGCTACATGTGGAACTGAGGTGCTGTAAATGCGTCATAATTATTAAAGCAACATCATCATTAATGTATGGTGGCTCCTTTCCTTCGACAATAACAGTATGCAGCGCAAAAATGTTTCCATAGTGCGTTGTGGTTGAAGAAACCGCTACACGATGTCGTTAGCTGCACTGCTGCTGCCGTCCACGTCTCTGGTGTTTCAGTAATCTCTAAAATGCAGAATGTAGACGGAAAGACTGAAACTTTCTGTTGTACGTCCTAAGCGGGACGTATGCATGTCCAATACACTGGTTTAGCGTGGTGAAAGAAGCCCACGACGCCACTCAACTGCACACTTGCGTGTACGCTCCCGTTTTATTTTCTGCTTCGCCGGCACGAAACAACAGATCGGTAGCGCCGGGTATGAAGGCCTGTTACCCTGGAGTTTTGGGGGCACCATGACGCAACCTGGTGGCGAGAACAAGAGTTAGCTGGGTATAGGACTTGTCTTTTTTTGTTTAGTTTTACCAAATTTTAAGATATTACCTGTGGTAGATAGCACAATCCTAACCCTATAGATATAAGTTACTCGACGAGGCGGCCATTATACTTCTACGAGAAATAAAAATGCTTAATTGAATATTTACATAATTACGTTAATTAAGTTTCTGATTCATTACATTACGGCACATATTTCAGACTACGAATTGTAGCTTGTGAGTATGCAAGGCTTGTCGACTTGGAACGAATTCTGAGGATGGCAGCTGTTTCGAGATATGCGCCGTCAAACTTGCGTAAAAAGGCACTCTTCTTCCACTTACTTTTTTAAGAAAACGCTGTTTTATGCATTGAAGCCCTAAAGTAACTCGAACGTCAATGCATACTTATCGGACACTTTGAAAGTTAATATTGGGGCAAGTAAAAGATTCCCTGGGGGTCAAAAGTAATCTAGAGTGTCCCGCCCTACGGCGTGCCTCAATCAAATCGCGGATTTGGCACACAAAACCTAAGAATTCAATTCGAAGTTGATATCTCGTAACTGGCGCAGCCTTGAAAATTCATTCAAAGTCGATATGCCTTGCACACTCGCTACCTACAATTCCTGGGTTGAAATATGGGCAGTAAAGTAATTACTTTAAGAAGTTGATAATATTATTTATGTTAAGTATTCAATTAAGCATTTTGATTTCTCATAGACGTAATGGCCACCTCATCGAGTAATTTAGATCAAGGGTTAGAATTGTGCTGTCTGCCACGGGTACATTTTCAAAATTTGGTGGAGCTAAAGAAAACAAAAACTGTATATAGGCGCATTGGGTTTCACTGTCAAAGGGATGTAGAACCCGCTTCGCTCGCTTTGTTCGTATTTTCAGGCTTAATTTTTGAACCATCTTGAGCGTTAAACGACTTGAAAATATGTCTCAATCATCGCGGCTAAGACAGAATGTGTCACGGCTCGTCGAAAAGGCGCCCCGTTCTTGGCTATGGCCTTGTGGAAAGCGGGAACAAAGAACAGTGTCACGTCTCTGAAGCTGTCGTTGGCGCTGTTTTTTTTTTTGTTTGTTTGTTTTTTAAAAAAATTCAGGACTGCCACGCACGATAAACTACAAGTTCTGAAGTGAGTTTCTAACGACTGGTCAAATGGGCAGAGGTGCTCATGGAACTACACACACCGTCTGCAAAGCAGGGGCGCGATCTTGTACGCGTTCCAAAATGGAGCGGAGGCGTTCCGTTCCATCGAGCCGCACACGATTGGTCAATTTGAACGTCGCGGTTGAAATTGACCAATCGTGTGCGGCTCGATGGAACGGAACGCCTCCGTTCCATTTTGGAACGCGTACAAGATCGCGCCCCAGGTTACCGAGATGACAAGACAAGCGAAACGAAACCGGTTGGCATGGTACCGGCAGCCAGTTACAGCATGCAGTCACGGGAATGGGGATAAGAAATTAACCTATCGCCTCCACATTAAACGTTGCTGTGAGCAGATGAACGGTAAAGCGGCAAAACAACAGCGCCCGCGCCGTTCTCTCGCTCTCAGCGATATTCCTTCGTGCACAAACGCATAGAACCTAATCGCGGAATTTACGAATTGTCTCTGTCGGAAATACTGCATTTGCCGCAGAAGCTTGATTGTGGTCGACCGTATAACAGCGGCACGTGCTACACCCATTCAACACGTATCAACACGTAATAGTAATCCAGTTGTCAGTGACCGTGCCAACAGCCATTTTCGTGCATTTATTAAAACATAATAATAACAAAAAGCGCAGGCTTATCGTCTCCAAGCTGCACAGTGGACTATGGGGGAAACGGGGGCGCTGGATTAATTTTCACCACCTGGGATTTTTTATACGGCACCACAAGAAAAATCCGCAAGCGTTATTGCATACCACCCCCATCGAAGTACGCCTGTCGTCACCGGGAATTCAAACCAGGGGCGCTATAACGTAAAATGATTCCAAACTGTTTTGATTCCAAACTCCTGACGTCAAATTTACGTAACCACCGACGCAAGCATCGGGCGGTGATCCGCAGCATTGTCTGAACAACCCAATCAAACACTCTCCTCGTTTATGCGAGGTCACCTTCGTTCGCTTTCAAAACCAATAACATTGTCTACACTCAGCGGTTTTTCTTATCTAATTGCCCGACAAGAGGCGAGGAACACGCTGTGGCGAAGATGGTTGCGATGGGGCCGAGCCAGCACAGTGAAAATAGATAACCGCATGAAGAGGGTGGTGCCGGCTTCTCCGATTGGTCCACTTCGCCCTACTTAGCTTGCGGTGGCTGGTCGAAAATCGCGGCGGTGTGCAACGGAAGGATAAGAAGGCCGCTAAAACAGAGCCTCAGCAAGGAAGAGTCGGCAGGGCGATGTCGTATGCGTGCCGAAAGGGCTCGATAACGTTTTACTGCCACGCAAAAAAGGTTTATCACGCGCAAATAAATACATGCTCACCGGCAGGTGCGAGTAGCGAGGGCCTGAGCGATTGGCGGGCAGCCATCTTCCATTCCTTTCGGAACGGGGCAGTCTGTGGCTATTCAGAAAAATTTTCAGTTTTGTTCGGCGTATTAATGCATTTTTTTCGCGACACGTCACTTTGACGTGGTGAGTTTTCGCGGTTTTGTGACGTCGCGTGACAGACAGGCGAAGTAGGCGTAGCCACAATACATTGGAACAATAGCAGAGGGCTAATGGTGATAAGGCGTCGAATCAGGAATGATTATTTTTTGTGTGGTTCAATCATGCATAATCAATGTGTACACGTTATATCAGATGGGGAGCTATCGCGGTTTTCGTGACGTCGCGTGACAGACAGGCGAAGTTGGGAGTGGCATGAAAATGTTTTGACCAATCGTGGAGGCTGATTGCAGAAATTGGAATCAAAACAGTTTGGAATCATTTTACGTTATAGTGCTCCAGCACCTTAGTTATTTTGGCACTTCTGTCTTGTTGTAATAATCAGTATTCATGTGTTTGTGTTGCCATGACTCCATTTAATAGGGGCTGCGGGCTCGTCAAGTTGCCAAATGACAGCTTTTAATCACCGCTCTACCTTCTGTTTACTGAAATGGACGGAAATAAAATGATTTATTGATTGACCTCGTGCTCAGCAGAAGAACGCCATAGCCGCTGACTCACCACGGCGGGTGTCCATTTATTAGCTTGATTAGTACGTCGCATAATTTCTCAGGGTGCTACTGTTATGAGTTGCTGCGGGTGAAGCAAATGAAAAGGCATCGCAACGGTTCATTGCTGCTTGACGTCGCGGTGCTCAACCCCCGTATTAAGATATGCGTCTTAACTTGAAGCCTATGCTTGACTTGGTCTACATATGCCTGGCGTTAACGTGCCGAGGACGTTCATTGCGTTTCCTTCGGCATGTTCACGACAGGCGTCACTTATACCAAGTCGAAAATGGACTTCGAGGTAATATGCGTTCCTGAATACCAGGGTAAGTTGTACTCAAAGGCGTAAAAGGGGTGAAACTGCGTCTACTACTTCTCGCTCTTCGCGTACGTATATTTGGGACAGCATTTTCCGTCTTTGGGGATGAACCGCGTAACTTACCCGTAAGTCCCACCGCATTGCAGCTCAGATCTACATATACACCAGCGCTCTACGCACTCACTAGCAGCAGGTCGGTATTCTACTGCACGAACCAAAACAAAACAAACAAAAAAAAAACAAATCACCGACGATTACGATACTCCCTAATGCGAAATTTGAGCGCAGCTGTATACGTGTTTTCATTTCGCGACATATTGGCTGGCACGGATAATGTGTCTCGGGCAGCACGTTGCAAACGGGGCGAAGTGTGGCGCGACTGCCTCGCTATTCCGGAGATCGCGAGAGGCAGCGCGTGAGTGACGCACGGGCGCGATTCGCAACAGCCACAGCCGACAAATCTGCGCGACTATTGTGACTCCCTCTCGTGGCGATCGTCACCGCACTACGCTTTTCTTCTCACGCTTTCGCCATACCACCCTCCTCCGCTTTCCGCCTTCATGGTTCCGCTGCACCCTTCTCTCCGCTTTCCTCCTCGCGTATTTTATCCCCCGCTGCGATCCGCGTTCGCTTTCACCTTTCGTTGTGCTCGTTCGCTCGCATACGCCACCGCCGCTCGCCGCAGGAACTGGGGAGCTGCGCTCTCAAATGCGCGGCATGAGGGATTCTGTTCGCCAGCGTTTCCACAGCGCCGCTTGGACAGCGCAGCAGGCCCACAGCGAAAGCGTGTCAAAGCCAAAGACGGCGTGTCGCCCCTCTCCATCGCTGTTTCACCTCCTTCACGTAGGCCATTCGTTTCAAGAGCAACTGCGTGCACGTCATTGGGTTTTGCGCAGTTTACACTTCACGAAAAGCTCTTCCACCGTAATCAGATGTGGAAATTCTAGTGGCTTCGTGAGTGAACCCCAGATGGAGAACGCAGACGAGTGCGTGCAACAGACGCTCAATCACCGTGAAACTGCGGAAGTGAGGAAGCAGCCACGTTTTTCGTGTGAATAACTTATTAATCACTATACCTTTGCATGGCATGTTCATCCTTTTTTTTATTAGTGAGGTTTAGAAATAGGGGACCCAACCCAAGCTTAGCGAACACAGTCTGCCGGGCATGCAAAAACACACAAAGGGCCTACAATGGGGTTTGTGTTTCGGTGTTTGCTAAGCCGCCTGGACACACTGTTTCTAAATTCTTTCTGTATCACAGGATCAAATCCCGGCCGCGACGGCCGCATTTCGAGGGGGGGGGGGGACGAAATGCAAAAAACACCCATGTCACGTGTATTGGGGGCACGTTAAAGATCTGGTGGTCAAAATTAATCCGGAGCCCCCCACGTAAAACCCCACAACTCAGTTCAATTATTAAGGCGAAAGCCTTATTTGTCTCATGGTGAGGTCTCCTTCAAGGCCGTATAAAAACCGCGTCGTCGACACGAAATGGTCCTTTTAGGATAAGGAGCGATAATGCGCACAACACCACGATTAAGGGTGGAAGAATGATTAGCAAGTGAACTGAAGTGATAATGGGTATACAGAGAGGTGAATGAGGAGAATTAAGAGTGAATTGATGGCGAATTGAAGGGGTTATTGGGTGATAGGAGTCAAACGAAAGGTAATGATGAGATAGAGTGAGCTAAGATAATGAAGAGTAAATGAGAGTCAATTAAGAGTGAATGAAGGTTAATCAAGTGGTGACGGGGTCAATCAAGAGTGATAAAAATGGGAAATTTGGAGCAATAGAGCAAACCAAGTGTGATGGAAGTAAACCTGAAATGGAGGTAGAGTGAATGAAGATAAACGAAGCAGTGGTAGGGTGAATCAATAGTGAAGGAAGTGTGAATTAAGAGTGAATCAAGGGGTTATAGAGTGGTGGAGTGACTTGCAAAAAGTATATGTGAGATTTGAGGGTCCAAGTAAGAGTGGCTCAGCAAAAAAAAAGTGCTGACTCACGGTTTGAGTTTGGTGAATCATAGGAAGAATGACTTGCCAAACACATTATGACTTGCAAAAATGACTGCCATTTGGGGTTTCAGAGTGACGACGACTCAGCGAAAAAAGTGGTCGTCGTGTCAGTGAGTTAGCGGCGCTCGGGGTTTCGCTTTCAAGCCGTCTTATAGTTGTAGCATAAGGGATCCCTAATAATTTTTCTTTCTGTGGAACTACGCCCAAATCAGAGCAAGAGCTTAATGCAAGAACGCAAGAAAAAGGTTTTTGCCTCGCGCACATTTCGGCACGTGTTCATTCCATATACGCCGCAAACCTATCAGAAACGCGCGCATGCACACGCACGCACACACGCACACACACGCACATACGCACACACACACACACACACGCACACACAGACGCACATGCGCGCGCGAGCACACACAGACGAACATGCGCGCGCAAGCACACACAGACGCACATGCGCGCGCAAGCACACACACACACGCACACACACGCACGCACGCACAGACACACACACACACACACACGCACACACACACACGCACACACACACACACGCACACGCACACACACACACTCGCGCGCGCGCGCGCGTCTTTGTCTTGCTCATATAAAAGGCAGGACAACAAGCATATATTCAGGTGTTGGTGTACACGCTTTCGGCAAGAGGAAGAAGGAGAAAGAAAGGGAGAAGGCTCGGATGTTAACCAGAACGGTGTCTACCCTACGCTGGGGGACGGGAAAGGCAGGTACTCATTATGAATGCATGGTATTTTATTACGCTTACGTAACAATGTTTACGTATGCCCGCCATTGTTACGCCTCGCTTTGTTCTTCTTGTTCATCTTCTCAGGCTCCCAAACTCCTGTCTTGCTTTGGGCGTCCTCGCTGACGCGGTCGAGAGAGAACCATTCCCGAATTTATCCTTACTTTCTCTTAAAAAACGAATAACAGCGCAAAGAACGGGACGTGCAGACTGATACAGACGAAGCGCTCCCCACATCGGCTAAGAGACGCCTGCTCCACCTGTTCCCCTTATAACCAAAACAATACAGCGTTTCGCCTTCGGTGTCCTTCCATGCAAACAACGTCATTATTCGCGCCGCTGGAACAGCCGCCTGCGAACAAAAGGCTGTCACGACCATTTGCTCTCATCCAAGCAACCAGCCAGTGGTTTCCTTGGCTGTCTCCGTCACTGCGAGTGACAGCATCCGACGCCTGACGAATCATCGCAGTTTGGTAACATAACAGCATGCGGGAGAAGAGATTTTCCCCCACCGCGGAGGAAATAAATAGACAATGTGTAACCGCAGTGTGTGGCGCCACCTAAAGCCACCCTGTTGGCACGCACCCTTGCGGACTAGTGCGCACGTGTTGTCGAGAGAAAGAGAGACAGACAGAGAGAGGGAGATTCTTAATGTCTGCGGGAGATCTTTGCCTTGGCACATGCCTAGTACGCTACGCCAGATGACGAAGTTGATGCATGAAATTATCCACTCAAACACAGTAGACACGAACAGGCACATGCGCTAACAAGAAACTATAGGGTATCATGGTTCAGGCTCGTGCCCCGTGTGATGACTGATAGCAGCTCCGCTGCTCGCCAAGCACTAGCAGCATTGCTTCCAGGTCCAAGAATACGTTGGCACTCAAAGGAATTTCCAAGTAAATTTAAAGCGGATTTGAGGACTGCTTTCGCGGCCCCAAAGCGCGTGCAAACCGTATTGGAAAACCCGATCTCCGGTATCCTAAGAACCCGACATGAAAGATGTAGAATCCTATATAAAAAACCCGTTTTTCCCATACTACATACCATGTTATTGAATGTAGGTGTGATGGGGAATGCGGGCATTTTTATGCATAGGGAACGCAGAAAGCATTACGTAAGTGATCTTGCGTATTTCTCACTCTACACAATCTTCATCTTTCTGGGGTTTTACGTGACAAAACCAGTTCTGATTATGAGGCACGCCGTAGTGGAGGGCTCCGGATTAATTTTGACCACCTGGGGTTCTTTAACGTGCACTACAACGCAAGCACACGGGCGTTTTTGCATTTCACTCTATACGCAATAGCGATCGTGTCGATTATTGGTGGCCGTGAGTTGCCTGAGAAAAGAGCTAACTTTCCCTGGAGGGGAGCAGGTGAGGCCGAGATGACCGCTCTGAACGGTCGATCTCAGGCCATCGCACCGTGCGATTCGAGAACGCGTCGCGAGAGGGCGCAAAGTGCGAAAGCAGCAGTGGCGTCGTTCGACCACGCCGAGAGACCCGCTCGAGAAATGCCGGCGGCTCCATTGCTGTCGCGAAACAACAAAGAAAACTGCGACAAAAGCTAAACCAAACGCAGAATGATCGTGCGGTAAGAGGCAGCCGCGACCACGGCACCGCGACACTGAAACGACCTCTGCCATCTTGTTCCCTTCTCCGTCCCGTCTCGAGGCCGTTCTTTCCTTCCTGAAAACGAGGGGGCACGGAAGAATGTACAAGAGGAAAACGCTTCATAACGTTTTTCATACAAAACGCATTTGTCCCGTCGCACGTTCTTTCCCGGCCTTTATTTTTGTGTGTGCGTGCGTGTATGTTATAAGCGTTTTTTGGAGCGGAAAGAAAACTCGTGATCGGCTTGACAAGCGAAGCCGCGGGTGCATAAGAGCGCCCACTTGGTTGACAGAGTGCCGTTACTTTTTCCTCGCAATCTATTATTTCTCCCTTCGCATGCTCGCGCAGTATGCGTCGGTGTCCCTTGTGTTCTATCGTTTTCTTTTTCAATCTCCACTCCTTTCCTTCACGCATGTCTTGCTTGCGTCACTTGCTTGACAGCAGATAAGAATCGCAAATGACGCGCAATGTGCGGGAAAGAAAACATAAACACAAGCAGCTACGAGAGCTTTTGCCCCCCCCGCTCCTAGTACTAAAAAAAGAAAACTTTAACCACGAAAGAGACGAGCTAAGTTTCATGTAAGCGCAACAAATTAAGACGCGTTTCCTCGCCGTTGCGTATGTGATCAAAACATTTTTTTTTCTTACATCTAGTTTCTAGACTCGCTCTGAAGTGACTAGGCTCAGGGTCCGTGGCGCGAAATGTGTACATACATGCGCGGACAGAAATATGCGCTGTCAGAGCGATGTTACGTATGAACGGGGGATCAAAGTAAACGCACGGGCGCCAAGTTGCGAAATATGCATGTAGATCCAAGGGCCCAAACATAATGCGCAGGAATCGACAACGAAACCATAAACGAAGAAGCAAAACTGGGCAAATCTAGACAAGCTATGTATACATGGAAGTGAGAATGTCCTTAGGTTGCTCACTTCACCAGCTGAAACAGCGATATGAAAAAAAAAAAAATTGAGAACGGTGCAGGAAAGCCTTTCTGACGAATGATCCGAGAAATGCAAACGCGGAAATATACGGGTAAGGCGCCCGGGCATTAGGGGACCGTTGTCATGAACGGTCCGTACGTCGAGCGGGGGCGCACCAAGGGGCACCAGCGAAATACGTCGAGCGCGACAGGAGCAAGGCGAGTTCAAGAAAATCGAGAAAGAAAATGAGGAAAATGAAGACTGTTGCCGCATAAAGCAACTAATGATGAAACGTGGCCGGGGGTCGGCGGTGGCGAAGGGTTGTGGAAGAAAATGCGCATCTCGTTTGCATGTGTTCTTCGTCGGTCGGTCGGTTTTATTTCAAACCATGGAGCGCTCGCGGGGGAGGCAGCGCCGACAACGCGCCAGCGAAAAACGTCAAGCTCATCGCTCAGCGTCGTTCCTCATTCAACCGCGCACACATACACGTACGCTGAAGAAAAGAAAGGCGAAAAAAAACAAAAAAACATATAAATTAAGAACGAAGAGCTAAGGATAAGACAGTGAACCGCTGGTCCTATAGTCCGAGATTTGCGTATACGGCAATGCGGCGACGTTAAGCTTTGCCGCGGCACTGCTCTGCTCAGCAGGAAAGACGCATACGGCCCAAGAAGTGACAGAGGAATGATTGTCGAGCGAAAGGAATGGTACGCCGGCGCGAAAATCCCGAGGGCCCGAAACACCTCGTGCCAAAATAAAACTACGCGAGCAAGGAAACGGGGCAGGCAAAAGAAGTAGTGAGGATGCCAAAAAAAAAAAACAAAAAAAATGGTACTACATTGAGAAAGAGGGGCGAATGAAGCAGTACCGCATGCATGTACGACATCAGGAAACGGCGTTCTAGGGGGAAAAAATAAAGGAACAAAGGAAACTAGCTGCTCTGCTCAGAGCGCCTATTTGACATGCATAGAAGTGGCAATAGAAAGAGCAAATGAAATGGCGGCAAAGCAATACTTTATTCGCCGCAAGTGAGCCGAGCTCGTGCAGCTTGCGCCGGTGTCAGCAAGGGCACCAGCCAGGCTGGCGAAGCCAGGGTGCGTTGATTGGCAAAAAAAAAAAAAAAAAAAACGTATTCCGCTGTAAATAGGTGACCTTCATGGTGGCGAATCTGTTGGCGTCGTTGACGTCACAGACCTCGCGTTGACTTATGCGATACGCCTTTTCAAATCACGGTTTCATCGCAATTGCGTTTCACAGCTGATGACCCGTGCACATGTGACTTTATTGGGAGCTGTGAGTCCTTCTCCCTTCCGCCTACTCGTAAGGCATAAGATGGACCGAGGCCTATATGGGAAAGTCGGTAATTGGAAGGCTGATCGCGCTAAGTATGGCTCAGAATGAAAGCTTCACATATAAAGCTCCGCAGCAGGTAAATCAGCAAAACACTGAATTAGTGTTTAGTCTGATAAACTGTTCTCCTTAAAGTTTATTTTCGTTATTTCGTTAAAAGCAAGAGGTTCATTTCTGTGAAGAGAAAGAGGAAGGCCAAACTTCTATTATTTAAATTCCGCGCCCGAAACACCATAACTGGCACGTCCAGTGTAACGGCCAGGATTTCAATTTATATACTCGTATTTTGGCCGTTGTGAAGCAGTCAAAGTTCTCGAAACTTTCTAAGTTGAGTCTTAGGAAGTGTCAATGTGGTCCGTCTTTACTGATGAACAATTTGCGTCACAATCCACGATGTCACTACAGGCTGGTGCGGGGATTTGAAGGCGCCGTTGTCACCCATCCTTAATTTTAAAAATCGATTCCTGTTAATTTGACCTCAGTTAATTTGACATTTCACTTAAATAGAACGCACTGGAAGGTTCCGATCACAAAGCATACATTACTCTCGAAGGAAAATTTGCTTAGTTTGAACGCGAAAGCATGTTTCTTCGGTCACTTCGACCGGCGCCAGCACGCCCTTATGCATGCAGTGGTCACTAAAAGCGGGAAAACACAAGACATTCATCTGACAGCGCTATTGCTTCCCCAAGCGATGACAGCGGAGGCTGCAACCTGTCCTACAGTGATGATGACGACTTGCGCTGTGCCCTGGGCGGTGTCCTTGTTTAGCCATTTTTGTCAAGCGCCGATGATAAAGTTGAGGTGCGTTAGCCATTGGCCAACGACGACATGTACAGTTACTGTAACACCGTATTGAAGTAATCTGTCGATAACGACAGAATACTTCAAACGATAAAAAAGGATTTGAATCCGGTTCATTGTGCCACCCTTTGGAATTCGATCTTGCGGATAATTCGACCAATATTCGCGGTTCCGCGAGGGTCGAATTAACGGGAGTCGACTGTAGCGTATTTTCTTGCTTACCGGCCCTCTTCTCAAGGTGTAGAGTGGCTTTTCTTATTTTTCTATTGTTGAAGGGTAATTTACTAATACAGCTGAATTTGCTTTCATCTTTAGTGTCCGTGATGGCTAGAAATGCGGTACATGAGCGGCGCGATCCACTAGTAGCCACCTCTCGGTGCGCGTCCGCTCGACGCTACGTAATTGAACGTGCATCGCAGTTAAAACATCCATTTTCCCCCAAAACGCTGTTTTACACTAGCATTTCATTGATAAAGAAAAAAAAATTATTTGAGAACATATCCAGGAAGCTTGAACTCGATGGTAATGAAGCTCTTGGTTCCTGAGCAGTTTTATTATTTCGCCGTCACGATGGCACTACGTAAATGCATGCAGAACTGGACAAGGGTAAGCGTGGAATTTCAAACAGGCAGACAAAGAATTTTATTGAAGGTCCCGAGAAGCTCCGTTGCCCCCTCTCAGAGAAAAAGTACAATACATTACTACTAGAAGCGGTCATTCTCGTAAGGCTGCTACAAAGTTGCTTCACACTGACTTATGCATCTGCCATAGCGTTCTGAAGCGTGCCACAGGCGACAAGGAAAAAGTTCCGCACACTATAAGTAACAGCGTCTTCGTAGACGCAAGAAGTCATCGGAGCTAGCATGCGGGGCCGCCTTACAGCCTCAAACCCGTAGTGTAGAACGACGCTCCTCTCGACGCTTCATCTCGACTCCGAAAAGTGGATGGCAGCGCCGCCCTGCGAATGAAGTGGTCACTGCGCTTCAATGGCATTCCTCGGCAATGTCCGAGCGTGGACATGTGCTTTCGACGTCTACTCGACTGCGCTGAAGTGAATGTATGTTTTTAACACCACTTCTCGTCGTAGGAATCGACGAGGATCGTTGCCATTGAAGAGCAGCGCCTTCTTTACTCGAGCGGTGGCGCTATCCTTCACTCAGCAGAATCGGAAGGTGAGCTTCGAGTCGAGGCCCCGTTTGTGAATATGGCGCTTAGTCCGTTAAAGAACCTCTTGCGCCCTATACAGCGAGCTCTGCAGGCAGTACGACAAGTAGAGTGCCTCACACCACCACATACCTGGCAGTATGGGCAGGTCGACAATGTCGTCAGTCCTATACTTCCACGAGGACCAGTTGGCGAGGACCAACTTGCGTATACATGATGCAGTAGGGAAAGCTTCTGCTTTATCGAAGTCTTTGGTCAAGCAGGACCCTTCAGATGGAGACAATAACAAGCCTAAATATTTCCGGACAGCGTAAATTTCGTAATTTTGTTGGCTAATTCTCGAGTTTCAATGCTACTCAACTATAAAAAAAGAAAGAGACAACGCGTTCATGACTTGCCACCGGCGTACGTAATACTTCATTTTTAGATAATATCGACATTTTTTCTTTCAGAGCTCCAAATGATTCACTTAAAAATTGGTTGCGGTGATTAAACTGGTATACATGAAGTAATCCACTTTACTTACACACCATACAAGAGTTTTCAGCGAACTGTTTCTCTTAGTGTCCATATCGCTCCCTCCAGCTCGTTAGTCGAATCCACGGAGTAAGGGCGCGTTCACACTGAGACATTCGGCGTCTGGAGCGGCGCGGAACCCAGTTCGGCGGCGGCGAGATCCGCCGGAATAGCGCTTTCCGCGCCGATCGCTCCTGGACCGATTTTTGCGGCAGCTGCCGCCGGATTCCCTCACCGCGGGCCAATCGGAGCGCGAGTGAGAAATTCGAAAGATGGCGGCCAAGTCCGACGCGCTCGTCATGTCGCAGTCTTCAAGGCTCGTAGCGACATCGGAAATGCTCATCGAATAGGTGCGTGCCCACCCCATCGTTTTCGACAAGCACCATGTGAAGCACAACGGGACCTGACAAAGTGGCGTGACCCAGCTTCTCGCGGTCTTGCAGGACGAACCCCCCGCCACCGCTGGCGTCGTTGCTTTGGCGAATGCTTCTACGCGTCGTGCATCGCCAGTAAGGTGTATGCCAGCAGGCTTAGCATCATCGTCGTTGCAAGCAGTGACGAAGAGCCGCAAAATAAAAACATGCCAACTCTACACGAGAGGAGATAAGTGCGTAGTTTCAATAGAGTGTATATAAAGGCGGAGTGAGTCCAGCGAACGCCTTGGCAAGCACCCATAGGCTGAGGAGAGCTCACAGGCTGAGTAGCTGTCGTCTGCTCGACGCACCGTCTTTGTTGCGTCGTTCGCATCGTTTCTGTCACGCTTTCTCCATTTAGTGGACTGCATTTTGTTGACAAAATCACTGTTTCTATCACCGAGTATGAAAACTAGATGCAGCAGAGTGAAACGCCTGTCAAAGCTCCATGCTGCTGCGGGGTAGCGTCTGCGACGCCACAAGGCGTCTGGCCGACGTTCCGGCGGCGCGGTAGGCAAGCAGTATGAACGACGCGAATTTCGGCGGCAGGAGAAATCCGTTCGCTGTAGACGCCGGATTCGCCAGTGTGAACGTGCCCTAAGATAAACAGGAGCGCCGACTCCGCCGCCGCGCAACGCATTCGCTCGGGACAAACCGTGCAACGCAAATTATACATCGCGTAGCGCCATCTGTCGAGGCGCGTGGAAAACACTCAAAAGCTTGCTTCCATGTAAGCATTCGCTGAGTGGCGGAGACCGGCGGCGACGGCGGCTCAGAACGGGCAGCGCGGTACCCGCAGAGCGTGTCGTCTGCTACAAATATGGACCCTCGGCCGTCTCAATTTAACAGCAATCAAACACAAAAAAATATATGCGCATAAAAAATAAAAGTGCAAATAAACACGTGGTAGAGCTTTTATGCACGCATACGAAACATTTTTAGATGTATTTAGAGGAAACAGATGATAAATTATGCTGTACAAAAAGACACAACAGAAGTACTTGTCTTTCTCTCCTCTACGTCTGCGCGGAAGCGAAGGTACGGTGGCTAGATGGGTAGGTGTGGCGACCGAGCATAGTTCCCCACTTCTCCGCATCATGACGCAGAACTGGCGCTGCGGACAGTATAACGGTTCAGCCGCGCGCAGCGTCGGCTGCGCAGTGTAGACGAGCAGCATGTTTGATAGTATCGCTGCCTCTGCTCTAGGTTTGAAGTACGCGTTTTGAGCAGTGTAGCAAAGCCAGAATAGGGAATTAGTTACTGTCGTCTACTCAGAAGACACGATATGCTCAAGTCAATTTTCTAGCTTGGCGATTGGTCACACTTATTGGTATAAATGCGGCGGCCCTCAAGCCCATTGCATTAAATACGTAGATGCATTTTTTCCATGCATAAAACATTACTTCAGTGGTTTTATACAGTATATGGAAACGTGTTTACATGATATTTAGTAAGTTTCAATGTTTCAATTTCGAGAAATCCAGCTATTGTGTTTATATCGCTGCCTCAGTTACGGTATTTAAATTGTTACGAGACAGATTGTGTTGGTAAGTGCATATGGTTCACTGTTTGGTTGCAATAAAATAAAGCAATACGTCTTGGGCTAGATTCGTGAATATATTTAAAATACAAGAAACGCTCTCGTAACTTGAGTCAGCAGACGCACCAACACAGATAGCCTAGCGCCAGCAAGGTCGCAACGTTGGTCCACCACATCAAAACATTATTCATAGCACAAGCCTTCGCTTCAGGTGATTCCTCTTCTCCCTGTTGCTTTCGCGCGCCATGTTCTTGCCCTTGACAAGAAAGTATAAAGGCGTGTAATTGAATAAAACTTCCCAACATCGTTTGTGAGCTCTTTCTTGTGGCGCTCACAGCCGATCAAATTCTCAGTATTCAGCTGCAGAAAGGATGCAAAGTCAGCGATACTGTTCCTTCGTAACTCATTTAAACTGAAGCACAGCTTGAAGGTGTCTTCGAGCGATGCTAGCAGTTTTTTTGTGCTTCAAAAGGGAACAACAGCCCTGACCTAATCATTCTGTTGAATTCAGTAATGTCCCTGAGCAATCGGAGCACTTGGTTCTTTGTAGGAACTTCCTTGCTACATAGTTTGCTACATAGTTTGCTACATAGAATATAAGCCTATAGAGTCACTTTTCTTTTCCCTGTAGCAGCGCAGCAGTGCTCGATGTGGCAGGCGCTGAGCATCTCATGTGCGTCTTGCAAATTTCCGATGTCGAGGAGCTCATCGACCTACGCTTTTCGATGTACGGCTTGCTCATTAACGTCGCCGATACTGAGCAACCTACTGAGCAGCGCGGGGCGAACATTTCCGCTGTCAGACAGCAGAACATTTCCACTGTCTTTCTCACAAATTTAGAACTCGACTTGCAGTTCGGAGGGAAGCAGTAAGTCTCCTTGGTGGTTTTCTTTGGTGGCCGGAGCAATGCCGCCGCTAATCTCGCTGGTCATTTTTCCGACCTGAAACATTCCACATCGCTTAGGAACTTGCAAACCGTACGAGAGATGCGGAGCTCTTCTCCTTTGAAACTGACACAAACAGACGACATAGAACTATTCCAATACGGGCTTTATTTGTTTTTCTCGCTGCTAGCCCCTACATGTAGCAGAAGACGCGTGCTGCGGAACCGTTCTACTTACCGCAGCGCCAATTTTGCGTCATGACTCGGAGAATCGGTGAACTACGCTCCAAACGCGCCGGTCGGCACACCTACCCATCTAGCCACCGTAGCGAAGGTGCGAAATTTCGTCTTCCTCGCTTTGTTTACCATGTCTGCAGGATGTTTATTCATGCCTGACGGAACAAGGTATCTTGATACTTGTGCGTGAAGAGACTGAGCAACAGGACAGTGTTTTGTTCCCGGCTGTAAATCTGGTTATGGCAAAGGACTCGAAAAGTTTTCGCTCTTCGCTTCGCCATCTACTGCACCAGTGGCGTCAAAAAATTCCTGAAGGTAAGCGAGCGCTGTAAGCAATGGACAAAATATGTGCGCGACACTTCGAGAAGCAGCTTATTTTTGATAGTTACTTCAGCAAAGACAAAGGCGATGTCCTACTAGATGTAAAGAAAGTGCCTCGACTTCGAAGCGGAGCCGTTCCTTTAATTTGTTTAGGGAAGCCTGGCGTAGCTCGATGATGCTGAATCGCAGGAGGAACCAGAAGACGCCAATGCGGAAGGACGAGAGGAGCTCAATTTAAATTTGTCTACAACTACACACAGTGCAGGTGCCTTCTCTTGTCCAGAGACATGCCGTTATTTAGAGAGAGAGAAAGGGAAAGAAAGACAAGGAGGTTAGCCAGTGTAAATATCGGCTGGCTACCCTGTAAATTCTCAGCCTTGCCTCGAGATTATTCCCCCAGTTATGCAGACACATAATCAGAGCTTCTCTTGTGAATAATGAGCAGAAAACACTGGCAGGAATTCCCAATTATTATGTTTAATGAGAATGTGGCGATTCTGCTCGCAAGAGAACCGGGCGACACGAAAAGCACCGCGAGAAACAAAGAAGCAAGCGAAGCATCTTAGCACTTGATGCATGCTCACATAAAAAAGAGTGATAAACGTCAGCTTTTCCATAAAGCCTTCTTTTCGCTGTCGTCTGTCATTGCTTGAGACCACCCGAGCAGCCGTTGTATCGCCTTACCATTTGCTATAGTTTTTCTTTCCGTCTTAGTTTCCGTAATTTGTTTATTTTCTGTTCCTGTGCATTGTAAAGTTCCATTTAGGCCACCTGAGAAATGCCCTGCATTTGGCCTGTACAAAATAAATTAAATAACGTGATACATTACTTGTTTCTCCTGATAACGTCACTCCATGAACCGCAAGAGCTATGCGCGCTACAGGCGTCAGGGCGTGCGCGGAGCAGCTGACAAGCAGGTGCCGCGAGAGAGTCCTCGCGCCTTTGCTCCTTCGGTTTGTTGGGCCCGCCTCTCCGCTGCAGAGTTTGTCATCATTCGTAGCGCCGTCTGGCGAACACGCCGTGAAGCAGGAGCCGGCGTTTCAGAATGTGTCCCTTCCAGACGAGCGGAGTCGGCGCTCCTGTTTTATCTTACTCCGTGGTCGAATCTAATCTCTAAGACCTTGCTTCGCCGTATACGTCAGATGCCAGAAGTGACAAGGCAACGTCATCGACTCCATGTTTTGGGCAACACTCATTTCGAGAGGAACAGACGAAGGCTATAGATTTTTCAAAATTTAAGAGCATGTATATATATATATATATATACATACAACAAATATGCCTGCTTATTACTCGAGCAATTATTGGTTTCAATCCAAGCGTCGTAATCACCACGTCACATTTACTGTCTTTATTCATGGTAACTATTGCTCGGAACAAATGACTCTTGAATGTAGCATAATCAGACACTCGAGTTAATGACATGTCTTCTTGACTTGCACAATAGCACCTAAAAGTCCCTCCTCATCCCTGGAGCATGCCGCAGCCTTTTGAATTTTGGAATTACGCGTTTCAATGAAAGCACAAAAAAAACTAAGAAGTTCGCAGCTTCGTCGTAATAACGCTTGTTCTTATTTTTCTTTTTTAATTCTGTGATTCACTTTCTTGTATCTCTATTTTTTTCTTTAGCATAAAATTATTTATATGTGTGCGAGAACTCCGAACTCGTTAATTAACTTCATCATCATTGTCTCTTTCTAATAACCACCCGACGTTGGCCAATCTTCCATTGTGAGTATATGCTACACGAACACTTCTAGGTTAACTACAACAACAGCTCGCTTGCCACGGCGCCTAAAATAAAGGACTTGTTTAGTGTAGCGCGCTCACGCTGCTCTAAAGTTGAAACCTGTCGTGCTAGGGAAACTGAGTTCCGCGGTATGACCGAGAACAAAGTATCTGAACTCGCGTTTCGCAAGCCATCGTTTGACGCAAACGAAGTGCCTTGTGTTCAGCATTTGTTTTCCGTATTCTTGCTTTTCTGTCAATATGTCACAATTTTTCAGGAAGCGTGGTTGCCTGCATGCTCGACGGCATGGAAGTAAAGTCACCCACGCTCCCGTATGATTTTGCGGCATTTTCGTCGGAAGCCACGAGAACACGGGCAACCCTGTCGTATTATAGCGAGGCTATCCTGATAGACTCGTCCAAGAGTGATGGCAACTCCGGCGACGATTGCGCGACTGTCTTGAGCCAGAAAGCAAAGTGCAGGAGGCTCAGGGGCTCTCTGGACATGAACAAATCTACCGTGAGGGTCATGCGCAGTACTCCAAAGCACACTGCAACATGTTATTGGCTGCGCTCCCTCCGCCAACATGAGGGTCTTCAGCAGGCAGACGCTCTCTGTCGAGCTCGAGAAACTGCTGTGAAGCGTGATTGAAGATGCCCCAGTCAACACCCGGAAAAATGTCGTGGCCGTATACACGTTGCTCATGCGGCGGCGCAAGACTTCCTGAGCGCCGTCAACATGAGTGGTCGCGCCGTCATGAAAAAGCCGTGACAGGCGTCACCTGCGACATCGATGTGGCCATCGTTAATAATCTACTTACTCTGATTAAGGCAGCCAACGATGGACCTCAACTACCTTATCTATCTTGCCGTCCGCAATGCTCGTTGACTAAAGATCGTTTGTAAAGGGAGGTCGCGTGTCAAGGTGGTCCGCTTTTGACAAGATTGTAGCGATTTGGGCCTGTTGGTTGTACATCGGAAATAGTTTGAAGCCCAAAAAACACAGACACAAAAGAGCACATGAGACACAGACGAGCGCACGTCTGTGTCTCATGTGCTCTTTTGTGTCTGTGTTTCTTGCGCTTCAAAGTTTGACAAGATGTTTGGCTGTTTGTTCCGAAGTCGCTTCAGTGCAGTAAATATCTTAAGTTAGTCATATGGAGTGGCGTCTGCGGAAATACAACGACAGGAACCCGTTGTGCTACGCCGCATTCTACAGACAGCTGTCAGGCGCAAGTGTAACAATGTTCAAATTGTTATGGCCTTCACGACGCTTCACGAAAAGACTGCCCTCAGACTAAGCGGGAGCTTTCCTTCCCTTCTTGAAGAAAATGCTTAAGTACCGCTCGTCCGACCGAGAAGCCGCTGCTAACATCAGATGACCTGCTCGTCACAGGTGTGCCTCATGAAATTCTGCGCCCCGCATGCGTAACCTTCCTGACGCAACGCAACTTCCTGATGCTTCCGCTCCGCATATACTGACATACGTATCTCTCTAGAGCGCCGGCAACATAGCAGCTCATAATAACGCGTTAGATGCAGTATGGCCTCTACTGCCAGGGTTAATCTCTGCTTCTGAACTGCAACAAGGATAGGTGCAACTGCACTCCTCATATTCGTACAGGCAAATTAGCGGAGAGTGACCGACAAGTATTGGCGATGCCTAAGTCTTTCTAAATGATGTTGACATGATAGTGGGCAATATGAATAAGCAAACAGCTCGAAGCGCAGTGCAAACGCTGATTGCCCTTTGCCCGTGCTTGCGAACGCTACGTGTAGACGCCCTGGCTAGCCCATTTCGCTTTGTTGGGAAATGCCTAAAGTGTCGCTTTTCCAGTGGAATTACAAGAGACTTGAATCATTGATATGTTTTCACCAACCAATTTCTATACTTGTAATGTGCTAACCGTATGTATAAAACGCAATAAAGCTGCTTAGTTGCGAATCCTTCATTTTATCGACTTGTGTTAAAGCCAGCAAAGCGGCTGTCGAAATGCGCCCAAAACCCATGTGCATACATTTAATTTCCTGTGCAATCTCATGGTCATAATCAATGCGTGCGCCTCCGCATCACTAAGGACAAAATGACTGTCACGCTAACCGCAGCCTACCGCTACTATTGAAGTCAATTCAACGATTAACGACTCCAAGATATTGGAGGGCGACCTGTGGCCCTTTGAATGTAACTGGAGACCGGTTTCGATGCTCATTACTCACTTTGGGAGACTAGAATTGATTACAGAGACCAAAAGCTTGTGGAATTTGTTTCGGACACTAATTCATTATCATTAACAACGGCAGTCCAACGTAACTGCGCGTTTTGATTAAATGTAGCTGATTGGATTTGACTTTGATGTCATGATCTCTTGAGCAACGCGTTCGGTAGTTTTCTAATTTAGAGGCTCGCGACAGTCATCGCACAACCACCACCTTGATTACGATTGGACTGAGCACCTTTTACTTACTTAGATTTGGGTAAACCAATTGTTCCAGACGAAGGTGAAAGAGGCGTGTAGGCAAGGTCTGGCTTGCAGGTTCGAGGGAATGATTACAATTTGGCTGGAAGTGCCAATATACTCCTATACGTAAACAACAAAACGTGCGCATTTCGAACTCAAGCTTGAACGAATTGGAGTGACTCATCGGCCGGCCGAAAAGAGATACAGGCACACCAATTAAATTCCCGGTCTAAGATATGCCTGAGGTACGCGGAAAGAAACTCAAATTCCCCGGCCAGGCGACAGGACCAACGGTGGAAGGCGTTTTGTAATTCACTTAACTCTTGTTAGCTCCTGTCCGGCATAGGGGGGATAGTGCGCAGCCTTGGATCGTCTCCACAGCAACGACATACATTCTGTGCCTTGGCCTAGAGCACTGCACGGGCTCGGGCTTACCCGAAAGCCCGGGCCCGGCCCGGCCCGTGGGTCGGGCCGGGCCGGGTAGAACAGTTTTTTCACGGGCTCGGGCCGGGCTCGGGCACGGCGTGTGCTTTTTGACCCGGGCCCGGGCCGGGCTCGGGTTTTTTGACGCGGGCCCGGGCCGGGCTCGGGCTTTCTGGTGGTGTGCATGTAACGTGCAGCGAGTTATTCTCGGGCGTCTCAACTCTGAAAAACATTATTTTTCGGTCTCTGGCCGGGTTCGGGCCGGTTTCGAGTCTGGCTCGGGCCGGGCTCGGGCCTAAGGTAAAGGGGTGGCGGGCCGGGCCGGGCGGGTGACGTAGATTATTTCCGGGCCCGGGCCGGGCCCGGGTCTCGCCATAAATGTTTTGATCGGGCTCGGGCGGGCCGCCCAACGTAAAAACGGGCCCGGGCCGGGCCCGGGCTGAAAAAATCAGCCCGTGCAGTGCTCTACCTTGGCCCTCCCTGAAGCCCTTTCGTAGCTTGATGTAGCAGAAACATTGCGTTCAGATTATGGGTCCCTGTATGATTGTGGGTACATTTGTCTTTCTACCTTGAGGAACTCGATGCAGCTCTGGCTAGAGAAGGAGGTGCGCGCTCTCTTCCTCCAGCTCTCGCTGGATCACGTGACCTCCAATACTGGACGCACGGGAAGAGGGCGTACATTAGGCCACCATGCTTATCGGCTATCCCCCGCATGCTGGCCCTCGCACCCCCAGCATAGGCGCGTAAGTCACTCATTTTTCTGGGATTTGTCTTTTGTTTGGAACATCACGGCGACGAGGACGGCGAAAGTTTGCCTGGAGTGTCCGTATAACTGCTATGGTAATAATGGTGGGTTGGAGAGCATATACAGTAAGCATTACCAAGTCATGACCAGCAGCTTACCGCTATCATTGAAAAGAAAAGCACACAATGTTTCCGCTCTACCGGCGCTAGCATATGGGGCAGAAACTTAGAGGTTACGAAAGAATTTTGAGAAGGACCACGCAACCAGCGAAGGAACGAAAAATAATAGGCTTAACGTTAAGAGACAGGAAGGCAGCGGTGTAGATTAGAGAGCAAACGGAGTGCCGATATTTTCGTTGACATTAAGAGGAATAAATGAAGTTGGGTAGGACATGTATTGCGTAGGGCAGATAACCGGTCGTCTGTTAGAGTTATAGAAGGGGTGCCAAAAGAAGGGAAGCATAGTAGGGGACGGCAGTGAACTATGTGTTGTGAGGAAATTAGGAAATGCGCAGGCATAAGACAGTGTCAGCTGACACGAGACAAGGCTTATTGTAGATCACTGGGAGAGATCTTCTTCCTGCAGTGCACATAAAATAAGCTGATGATAATGGCACTTCAGGAGTGCCAAATTGATGGCTTCAATATCTACCCCGACGCCATGAGAGACTCTTAGTGAGGTGCAACCACAAGAACACCTGTATCGCCTTATCCCTGGTGCTTTTCTTATATGTGAAAAGCGCATATGATAATACCACGGACAAAGCCGTTCAGCATATTCTGGAGAATGTTGAAATTGGCGGATGAACGTTGTGGATTTGGAGGCACCCATCCTGGAGGTCTTTGTTTTTGTGCTGTGTACGGATGGTCGATCAGTTTAACATTGCACCTGCCGTAACGTCCCGTAGGACGGGGGACGTTGTTCAATCTTACAATCATTGGACTTTTCCAGCTTTCTATGTGGTTGTCAATAGGGAACGCAGGATAAAAGGCCGGGAGAGAACGGTTTATTTAGATGCTCAGGGTTACACATCCCTGAGCCGACTGCCCAAGGGAAGCGGACATGTAGAGGATAAAGAGGGCCGTTACGTCGCTTTCTGTTTACATTACGGGGCGGGAGCTGTGTCGCACGGAAACGTGACTATACACGTACTGGAGTTGACGGCGACCACAGAGCATATTTTTACAGCCGCGCCCTGATGTAAACATTGAGATGCCATGGCGTATATTACTTCACAGCCAAGGTATTAAACACGTACGCGATGCAGTTTTGCCGCAACTTAGATCAAGTTTCCAACACATATCACGGCGCCACTTTTAACCCGCCATAGTTGCTTAGTGGTTATGGTGTTGGGCTGCTAAGCACGAGGTCGTGGCATCAAATCCCGGCCACGGCAGCCGCATTTCGATCGGGGCGAAATGCAGAAAACACCTGTGTAATTTTATTTAGGTGCACGTTAAAGAACCCTAGGTAGTCCAAATTAATACGGAGTCCCTCACTACGGCATGTATCACAATCACATGGTGGTTTGGGCACGTAAAACCCCATAATCTAATTTTTTGAAGGTGGCACTTTTGATAGGCACCGCGAAGATGGTGCTGTGACACTTCCTGCAGCTATGTTAAAAGCGCGAACTGCAAGAAAGCTTCGCCATCTTGCGTTTAATGCACGGAACACCGTATTCATCCGATGAACTTCAAACATCGATTAAAAAGTATCTATCGTCATTACGATGGCAGTCACCATCCTCCATGAAATCTCTAAAGACTTTGCGCACAGTACTGCTGTGTCGGCTGAGGATCGAAGTAGCATTCACTAATTCATGTCGATATTGGATTGAAATGATTGACTCTCCCATGCGGGCGTCACGTACAGATTTGACAATATTAGTAATTCTCATACCACTGTTCCCGCTGCGATGAACCACCCGAGACGCTTTGAGCAGACTGATGATGATGGAAATATACAGCGCAACTTTGCGCAGAAAGTATAACAGGAAGACTGGGCGATCGACGATCGAGAAGTCTGGCCCAGAAAGCCACATGCGCGCTTCTTCGGTATCTGAAAGCAACTAACTTGAGTGTCCGACTAGAGACACTCAGCGTTTTGTCTACTGCACGTCATCGTTGTTAACTTTTGCGTCATCTCTCTTTCTCTATCTGTCTGTCACTCTCCCATTCTCCCTCCTCATGGAGCATGTGTGTACGGAGGGGGGGGGGGGGGGGGCATGGGCGGGAGGGGGAGTGATAATTTAGTCTTTACTTTAGTGCTCTTGGGCGCCGCTTCTTTTAGCTTTTTATCCTCCGGAGGAATGTTTGCGAATGTGCTCTTTAAATGGACGTACCTCATTCCGAATGCCGTTTTTGGTTAAGCAGCCACTTTGTTAATGGTTACTGACGACTAACTATCCTAGCCTAAGCTTGAACTATTCAGGCTTGAAATTTCGCTCAAGCGGAAGGCCGGAACTCAGCCCGAGCTGAAAAATAACAATGCAAGCAACGAGGCGCACAGCGGCAGTAATGGGATTCTTTCATTGCATACGTACTTAGTCATCTCTTTGATTCCGTGTTTACCCGGAAGCGAAAAAAAAAGTAAAAAACAATCTGGCAATGCTGCAATACGAAATAATCATTTCTGAGGGTGTTTATTTTCGTTTATCAAGATCCTGCTGTGGTGTGTATACTAACGACTCACGCTAACTCGCAGGTGACGGGAGAGATAGCCGAGAAGATGCACTTCTTCTACTTCCTCGTGTACCGCTACGGAGTGTGCGTGCCTTCCACCTGCCGACGGGAGGACGTCGAAACAATCGCCGCCAGCCGTGAGTGTTTATGACCGCATCACTGTAGACTCAAGGGCGCTGTCACCTTGTACGCGTCGCTGTTATACAACAGCGATGTTTTGTGGCTCTAGTATTACGAGAAAACAATGACGTGAGTCTCTTTGCTGGGGTGCAATTATACCTACACATTGCCACTACTGCTGTTCCCGCTGCTCTGCAGCTTCCTCACAAAAGCGACGACCGGTATCCCGGGGCCGTGTTCCCGCTGGTAGGCTCGGCCGGCAGGTATCGTCCTTCATCAGTCGGTGCGTGCGCCCTCTTTGCTAAAAATCAGACGCAGCACTCGGCGCAGTACCTTCCCGTCTTTCTCTTGTCTCTGCGAACCGTTTGAACTTATGCAAAACGCGTCTCGTGACGTATAGTTCCTGCGTTGCAAGTAGCGGCTCAAGGCGAGGCTCCCAACGGGGGTGCGCTATCACGCTGGTGTACATATACGTAGCATTGTGCAATAGCAACCGTCGCCCGCCCCGCGCATTTTTGTCGTGCTGCGCAGTTTTGACGTTCCGCACATCCCAGAGGGAGTGCGGAGTACGGAAATGAGCGTCTTCGGCGAGCCAGTAGTGTAGATGAGTCGCAGCCGTTTCTTTGGCAGCCCGGTGACATCAGCGGCCTTTGTCGGATCAACGTGTGCGGAGCGAGCCGTTCGAAGGGATCGTTGCAGTCTGCACAATCTTACGAGGCTCAGTGTCGTTATTTAGCCTCATTAACCGAAGTAGTTTATGCCACGAGCGAACAAATTGGATTCAGTAGTCATTAGGTTTTATTTTGACCACCCCGGTATACCCAAGTGGGCGCAAGGTGCAGAGAAGCTGTTCAATACCATTTCCCAGTACAGTGCTTATAGTGTCATCATTGATTCCATATTGTGTTCTGAGAAGATTTTCTCGCACTTCAAAATTTGGGTTCCCTCTTGCTCGGGGCAGTCAGCTAATGCCGTTGCGTACATCCATACCAAATACAAAATTAAAGTGAATCAGCTGCGGATACAACAGTTTAGTCACTCTAGAAATAATGGTGCGCAACGTGGCGAGATCTCGCCTTTGAATGCACATTTTCTTTTTCTTTTGTAGGCATTTTACGCGCAGCATCTTCCCTGTTCTGACGATGGTGTCGAGCACCGTCTCGTTCAACTCGAAGCTAAACTAGAAAGTGCAAGCCACCACTGGCATGCACTTTTAGTCCAGGAAACAGACCTACATCTTTATATTTAGTTTATGCCGTAGGGCATACTCGAGCCAATAAAACATAAATGAAAAAATGCCATCGCTGATAATACGCACTGGTCAGCTGCTGACATCTTACTACTAATTGGGGACGCATTTACTCCTGAAGTACCTTATATGTTTTGCGTGTAGCAACTCACTTTACCAGGGCGTTCGTCCCGTCGTAATTTTTTTGATTGAAGGAAGTCCAGTTATCAGCTCTGTGAGACGTAGGCAAGGCGTCTGAGATTACAACATGGTTTTGTGCAGTCTTTAGGAGCAATTAAACGTAACCGTCTTCTTGGAGCCATGAAAGAAAAAAAAGGGTGGGGGGGGATAAGACGCATCCGCCGCCATTTTTTCTTCTTTTCTATTAGTCAAAGATGAAAACTCAACGCTGTATATGAGCAAACGTGGCACAATTTTGCAGCTAAGTGTTCAAAGTTCCAATGAAAAGCATCGCAATTCACTTTCGAGTATTCTCCAATTAGTAAACTGAAACTGTTCTTCCACAGCGTGCTTTGTAAGCACTTCAGCGATTTTCTCCACGCAATCTTGTATTTCAGCTGGTGCGTCGGCACGCTCCTTACCATTCTTTTTTCTATTCTAGTCGTCAAGTCCGCAGAGTTTGAAGTCAAGGTTTCCAACTGCGAAGTCAAGGAGGACAATGCGAAGCTGAACGCGGACCAGACAGCCATCGTGTAAGTCTCATGCACCACGGCTCCTCCGACAAACGTGACTAGGAGAAGACTTCGTGACAAAATTATCAGTGTGTCTCGAATTTCCTACACGTGATATGGTATGGTCTGGTGTAGGAAGGGATGGTATGGTAACATATGGTAAGGTATGGTGTGGTAATGTGTGGTGTGGTAAGGTAAATTATGGCATGGTAAGGTATGGTAAGGCACAGTAAGGTATGGTATGGTACGATATGGTAAGATATAATAAAGTGTGGTGGTATGGGTATGGTATGGTATGTTACGTTAATGTATGTATGTATGTATGTATGTATGTATGTAAGAGCGATGGAACGAAAACTGTTAGGCCTAACGTTAAGAGACAGGGAGGAGAGTGGTGTGGATCAGAGAACTAACAGGGATAGCCGATATTCTAGTTGACATTAAGCGGAAAAAGTGGAGCTGGGCAGGCCATGTAATGCGTAGGGTGGATAACCGCTGGACCATTAGAGTTACAGAATGGATACCAAGAGAAGGGAAGCGCAGGCGCGGACGGTAGAAACTAGGTGGAGTGATGAAGTAGGAATTCGCAGGCGCATGTTGGAATCAGCTAGCCCAAGACAGGGGTAATTGGAGATCGCAGGGAGAGGCCTTTGTCCTGCCGTGGAAATAAATATAGGCTGATGATGATGGTGTAAGTATATATGTATGTATGTATGTATGTATGTAGTATGTATGTATGTATGTATGTATGTATGTATGTATGTATGTATGTATGTAGTATGTATGTATGTATATATGTATGTATGTATGTATGTATGTATGTATGTATGTATGTATGTATGTATGTATGAAGAGAATAGGCTGTCGACCTTTACGCGCTCAGAAAATCACGGCTCTTGTTGCACTCGCCATCCGCTATCTATCGATGTCATGTCATGAGCAAAAAAAAAAAAAAAAAACACAGCACGACGACAGGACGTAAGAAGGGGACAGACAACGGCTTTGACAACAGCCAAGTGTTTATTTTTTCAAGCAGCCTAGGTAGTGTGTCACACTCAACAAGAGAAAAAACGAAAATACAGAAGAGAAGCATGCGTGGAAGTAATGGGTCGAAATCCCGGCGATAGGGGTGATTTCGACGAAGGAGTGAACTGGATGGGTAGCTTACGCATGCATCACCACTTTTCTGAATGTGGAAGGCTTCTGATATCAGTCGTGCGTGCTCATAGTAAATAGCCAAGACGGCCGCCATGGCTGCCCACACCCTGTTCCTTTAATGGGAACCCTATAGGATTCGTGATGATGCTACGTGCATGGGACGCGTCCGCGGTCGTCTTGTATTTTCAGCATATTCATCCTAATGAATTGAAATATAATTATTCGTGGAACCACAGTACTGTCTCGCAGACGATTCGAAGTGTTACATTGATGTGCTCTGGCGGTATTCCCTTTATTCTACCTCTACAATGCGCCGGAATCCATAGGATCACTTTTTATATCGTGCCGGAGGCTTTCAACTCAACGAAAATGATGTTTAGAAATTCTGCTTCGTAGTCTAAGGCTGTCTTTATGCAGTACTGTTCTACTCTCATTTGGATCATCGGTATTAGAATACGGAGATAGGAACGTTTCCCGACCATTTATAATTACTTCTGCGACACAAAAGGATTATCCTATTAACACTCACTATTTCCCACGATCGATTTATTCTTCTTCAAAAAATTAGAAAATTCAAATAGCAAAACACAAAATCAGAATATTTCAATTCCAAATTTAACTTTTTCTTACCTCGGCCATTTACTTTACCTTTAGGTATTATTATCATTAAATTCTTTTTACTCTACCCGTTTATGCAAAGGCTGACTGCCTTATTACACACTATTTTATTTCATTTATTTTCGCAATCTTTCCCATCTTCAATAAATTTTTAAAATATTTTGTATCCTATAACTACCCGGCTCGTGGCATGATCCTCCGCAGTGGGTTTGTGCTATTAAACAAGAAATCATCTGCCATCATCATCATTGTCATCATCATCATATTCCGCCCGCGCCAAGGCGAAAGCGCTGAACTCATGCCAGGTGAGTAGACTTATGTCGAAGATCGTCGTCAGCCACGTCGCGGTCATTCATCGAACGTTTCTTTGCGGAGCGAGGGATCGCGACGGTTGGCGTTCATTTGTCTCTTTCGCTGTGAGGGCTCAAATGTGTGCTCGCCGGTTACTGAACGCGCTCATGTTGGTACGCTCCTTGAACTCACGCCCCAAGTGAGCAGACCAGTATCCTGTCGAACGCGGCGTTGGCGATGCTCTCGCAAGCCGTAGTAAAGGCCTCTTTAACAGGTCCTTGTTCAGGCTCACAATACTGAGCTATACAGTGTCAATTGACGTCCGAAAAGGCCACGGGCGAAAGCCCCTCATCGGCAATGTTCTCGTGCAAGACTGTAGGTGAGCGCGGGTGATCTCTCGTTCACAAAGCCACAGGCATGTCGGCTCGTGATGTATTACGCGCGGAGCACTGCCCACCTCAAGCCACCTGTCAATCAGTGTCACATGCACCATTCCGACGAGAACCAGTGAAGTTTTCTTTCCAGTCCAAGTTTCCATGTCGACACTGTACGGATGTCGGTGAGAACGCTCGGAACTTTCGAATGACGATCCTCCATGCGGCATGGACACCGTGCCCTGGAGCACTGCTGTCTATCTGCGTCTCAATGTTCAACGCTTGCTCCAATGTCGCGGAGCTGGAAGTTTCGACACCCTCTCTGTTTTATTTTTGGCTTGTAGCTTCTGTATCGTTCGGGTTATTTTTCTTCCTTACTTCTGTTCTGCGATGTTTCGCATTTCAGTTGAGGCTCCTGACTTGCTTTGGTTCATGGTGTTCTTGGCTCACCCTGATAATCTTAACGCCAAGAGTACGGCGCTGCAACCTGTTCGACCAGGTATTGCAGAAATATAATTCTTGGTACGTCTTCTGTTGGGTGGTGAAAGGTGCTCGTCGTTTGAGTCCCATTTTTTTTCAATCCCTGCTTCCTAACGCTCTCGCTTACAAGCCTTACAAGTCTTCTCGCAGCGATCAGCCAGCATGCTCCCAAGACTAGGATCACTGTGCTTACTTCTGCAAAATCACAATTAGGTTTT